>NC_034412.1:6037984-6226916 GCF_002078875.1 Numida meleagris
ACTTTCACTGGAATTAAGCACAACCTGTTTGTGTTAGATCAAAGGAAAAAATGTGACCCCCATATAAATATTATTGTAAAGATATGATGCATTAGTGCAATTGCCTGGTTTCGTTAGACTCTTTCCCGCAGGAATAAGTTATCAGAGAATTATACTTTATGTTTCCCTTCACAAAACAATTATTCATGCATCAAGACATCAACTTATTATTATAATCTATTTCAATGATTCTTTTTCCTAGAACCAGTCTCGCTTGTGTATGAAAGACAAATTATACGCGTCCCAGTCTTGTTCATTAGAATTTAAAGAGAAGTGAGTTTCAGTTAAGTGGATGATCTCTCGTGGATAAAGATTTCTGACATCCAAAAGTGTATGTCCTCCACAGCTGGAGATAAAGGAATGCTCAATCCTGGTGTCTACCTGCACACATCTATTTTTATGCCTTAAAGAATACACATTCAGACACTCTCGGTCCTATATTAAAATGGAACTTACAGTTGTAACCTGTTGATTTTTAGCCTCCAGCAAAGCATCTTGAAATGCTTTGTATGAAAGTCTTCTGCACAAAACAAAGTCTACAAAATGTCAACGATACTTAAAAAAAAAATCAATACAGAAGCCATTGTTTCAAAATGCTAATTCGAGGTAGATGAGGGTGGGGTGGAGAGGCAGTGACACAGGCTGCCCAGAGGAGCTGTGCACACCCCATCCTTGGAGACATTCAGAACCAGGTTGGATGGGGCCCTGGGCAGCCTGATCCAGTGCAGGACAACCAGCCCACAGCAGGGGAGTTGGAACTGTGTTATCTTCAAGGTCCCTTCCAACCTAAGCCATTCTATGGTTCTATGTTAGCCTCAAATAAGAAATTTACTGCCATTGAAATCTGGTTCTGACTTTCCCAAGTACAAGTATTTTTAATGTCTTTTTCATATATAGAAACTTTTCATTTGCTTCCAAAGAAAACGAGTTTCAAGAAGTCAGCACTTCATACAGAGGAAGCATTTGTTTCTAAAGAAAGCTGAAGTCTTTCAATGTTTTTTGCACTGAAATCTGTAGAATTCTGGTTTACATTTTAAAGACATCCAGAAAGCCCAGGCAGTATAAGAAGAACAGAACACATGAGCAATGAGATGTACGACTGTTCAAAGGGAACAGGATGGCATAAAACTGACTGTATTTCCATAAAATTCCTCCCAAAATGCATTTCACTTTACAGTGCAGGATTTAAGTCCACTCTGCAGAAATGTTCCTTTTTTAATAGCAATGAGCCTCAAATTTAGTTCTGAAAGTACATAATCTAATCCAACCAAATGTCACATTTTTTTTTCCCTAGGTGTAGCCCTTCTGAACATCAACTGCTACTTGCCCCCAGCCTGCAAGAATCCAAATAGCTTGATTTTACCCTTCTCTAGAGGAAACTTGAGGGCAAGCAGTAGTGCAAAGACCAGGTAATTACTGAACTTAATCGTGATTCGACTTTATTCAACAGAATTACAGAATGGCTTGGGTTGGACGGGACCTCAAAAATCATCCAGTTCCAACCCCTCTTAAGCAGTACAAGACCCGCGCTCGTGAGAAATAATGCTCTGAAATGATCTTACTGCACTAGAAATGACAAGACAGATATTCAGCTGGTACAATTTAAGAAGAATTATGTCAGTTTGCCACTGCGAGGTCCAGCCACTGCCGGGGCACATAGAACAGTTGCTCCTTGAGGGATTGCTCTCAGCAGTGCTTAATAAGAAAGCAGTCAAAAAGAAGCGGTAGCACAAAGAAGCGTTGAGGCAATTTACGTAATGATAGCAAGAAATGCCATTTAATGTATGTAAGGGTTATCAGTCATAAGATACTAAATGCAATGAAAGAGGCACTGAATGTAATTATTTGCATACAGAGAAACCACACAGAAACAGAGGCAGTCCATTACATACATTTGGAATATAAAACTAAAGGTCACTAGCTTTCTGTTAAGTCTAAAGGAAATTTTCTAATTATAGGGCTGGATAAAGTCAGCATTTATCATTAGAATAAAGTGAAACATTGCTGTATTTTGGACTAGGCTGTCATACAAGTGATGACAAAGCATATATTTTTTTAAACTATGACTTATCACCTAGACTTAGCACCTCACCACAATTAAGATTTAAAGGCCAAAGCCAAAGCTGCGTCAAAGGCCTTAAAGACAGCCCAAAAGGCTTCCGACAGCTAATCTTCTGCATTCTTCTCACTCCGATGCCTGGTATCTCTTTCTGCCTTTCCACATCTGAATGCAGTTCGGAAATACAAGACAATGACATCCGCAGTGAAGATCTGCACTCTGAGCATCACTCCTTTTGTCCTAGCCCTTTGTCTGGAGAGCCAGCTCCCTCAGTCCGCATTCAAGAGCTCCAGAGAGCAAATCAGATTTCATGCAGCTCCCGGGTGAAGAGGCCAGCAGGTAGGGGTTAACATCTGCTATAAATACCCAGAGGACTTCCTGGCCTGAAGTGCAGGATGTGATTGCTTTATGCTGCTATACTGCACTGGGATGTGTCACGCTATGCCTTACAGCATGAAATAATGCAGACCAGAGGGGCAAATACATGAAAGGACTAATGCACTTGGATTTTCTTACTACAGAAACATGCTGTGGAAGCACACACACGAGAGATATTTCAAACCACCAGAACCTTAAAGCAAACCAAGTTCCTGTTCTTATTCAGCTCTTCAGTCAAAGCTGGATTATACACTAGGACAGTGAATTTATTAAGGGATATATATAGATATGATCTAATACAACAGACTGCAAAAAAAATCTCTGAAAGATCAATTTTGATTTGGATATTGAGGTCATAGCCTGTCCCTATTCCATTAAAGTGTATTTTTTTTTTTTTTTTAGTTCAGTGGAGCAAGAGTAAGACTAGCATTTACTGTTAAATGGACACTCAGCTGGCATTCTTTGCAGCACTTTGAACAGCTATTGGAGGCTGGCAGATCACTGGAAGGCTCTGACCTCCACTGCAAGCAACTGTCAGCACAGCAAATTTGAAAGCTTTTTCACATCTTTCTCACGTAGCTGGTAAACGCAACACAGGAAACCATTGTTTCCTCTACGTGGGTTTTTACTTGGGGATTTGATATGAGCAGAAATACAAGAGATGCTCACAAACAGTTAAAGACTAGTTTAAACTACTTCCACAAAAATTAAGTTGGAGAGATCTCATTTACTGCAACTACTGATGGAAGTACAAGTAATAATAGGTAGAACAGATGATACTGAAAAGAACTTCAGAACAAGAAGGGAACACCTAGAGCAGTGCGAAGAGTACATAACATCAGACAACTTAATGTCAGATTGATGTGAATGTACAGTTTGTACAGTTTTAATAACCTCAGTCACACATGTTTAGCCTCAGAATCTGCCTATAAGGGAGGTGCTGAAATACAGGAGGTTGTTGCTAGAGATTGCAGACAGTCTGCAGAATTCTGAAGATGAATTCTTTTTAAGTCCAGTTTTGTTCTGATTGATAGCACCTCAACCTCTATACAAAACATGATTTAAAAAGGAGATTTTGTTTGTTCTGCAAATATATTATTTCTTCTCTTTCCTATAGCACACTGGCAAAACCCATAGTAGATATTAACAATTATTTTACCCATGGCACTGAAATGGATTGTGGCTTTCCCATTCCAGTGTGTCTTGCCACTGCTATTCAGGAAAAGGGAAGGAATGAAGCGTCTGGTATGGACATAATGTGAAAATGGGAATATAAAAGATGTCATACAAGGGTAATACTTTCATATGCAAAAAACAATTTTCTTGTTGCTGGTAGAAGAGTACACCAGCATTCTTCATACAATAATTTCTGCATGTTTTAATCAAACTAGAGGGTGGGTGAACATTTGAGGGGAAATAACTTACTGTAAAATACTAAAAATACAGAGTAAATATACTAAAATTCTGTTGATTTCAGTAACTCATTACTACCTAGCTCAAGGTAGCAAGCTTATTTATTGCAGCATCATCTGAACCTTACTATCTGATGTGTTGCAATCAGAAACACACTGTTGGATTTTGAGTAAAGATTCAGCCCCTTTACAGTGCCTTGCTAATAAAAGAAAATATTCAGTGGAATGATTTCCAGATGATATATTCCTTAGAGTAGGACTTACAACTCATCAGCCACAGAACTTAAATAATAATCAAAGACAACTTTCTTATTTCCAGCAGTCAGATGGTCTCTTCTTCACTGCTTCAGTTCATGTAATGGCATGGGTTATAGAGACATTAATGTGCTGTACTTTAAGAAAAACAGAGATAGAAGTCTTAGATCTCCTTTCATACCATTCTAGTTTGGAAATAATTCCACTATCTGCAGTAAAAGTGAATCTGACAGGAGAATCAGGCCCAAGGCACATACATGTATGAGATAATGTAAATAATTCTGGACAAATAAAGGTAGCGTCTAAAAATGACTGCGGTTATACAGTGCTGGTAAAACGCTGAAAAATTTGTCATTGCTCAAGGAGAAGTTAAATTGTACCTAAGAGTATTAATAGCAAGACACCTATGCAACGTTTCCATTAGTTTAGTTATGAATGCATCCTCCCTCAGCTAAGGCATTAGCTTTTTGTGATATCATGCTACTCCATTAGTAACTGCTTCTCTTCTGTCAGCATGGTGAGTTGTTACAGAAGAGTACATCTAACCAGTGGAAGAGAGTAATGGCTAACAAGAGAGTGGCATGTTAACTCTGCCACCCACCCAGTGATCTCACACCACCTCCTCACAGCACCTCAGCTTCCCTGTCTGTAAAATAAGATAACAGTGGTTCATTTGAAATCAGTTTTAGAGACTTGGATGAAAGGAGAGATGATCTAATGAACAAAGCAATGCTACTGAAATGCAGAATTAAACTCAGAGTCTTATCATCTCCAAAGATTGTACCATCAGGCAGTGAAATGAAAAACCACAAACTGCCACAGCCTTCCAAAATGCAATCACATTCCTATACTTACAATAAGCATGCATAAACAAATACACTAATTTATACATCACAGCATGAGGATTTTCAAAGTACAAGGGATGCAAATTATTTGTGAACACACCAATTAGAAGTGGGTATTTTCTGAAGCTAGCCGGTTTTATTGCATGCTATGCCACCAAATCATTTTATATACGACACAGAAAACTATTTCACAAATATTCCAGACAGCTTTTCAAATGTATGAGGTTCATACAAATTTTAAATTTCATCTAAGTCCTCTCTTTGGAGCCAATAACATTAGCTAGAATTGTTTCATTCCACATCCTGAAGGAGTAGAAAGGCAGATTTGCAGGGAGATACTCATCCTACTAGGAAATCATTGCATTATTAGCGTTACTAAAAGATATCAAGAGCATTAGATGGACTTCTTAAAAATAGTGCAAAGAGAAACACATTATATATGATTATGTTAAAATCAGCAGTTGGAGCATTTGGGTGAATATCTGAAGGGACATTTTCCAACCCAGCTTCTCCCTCTTTAATACTGTCAAACTATTTTCATCAAATTCCTATTTTCATCTACTTTTACAGAAACAGGCCCTAATTTCTATTAGAAAACCCCAGAAAAAATGGTCCATTTTCTGCAACTCCCCGAAGAGAGGAAGACTTTACTCTTACTTTTAAGACCCTTGGGAGATTACACTGAAAAGCATCCTGTAATAATTCGTAAGAAAAAAAAGACTTTGAAGCACAGTAAGTAAATATTTAGGCAGCTCAGTAGATGAGACTTAAGTTTCATTTCTTCACGTTTCCTAAAATGATTCTACTGCAACACAAATTTCAGTTCAAACCTCACTTGCAAAAGCTGGAGATGCTTTATGTTAGTTTGCTTATAAGGATACGTTGTTTTTCCCGTTTGAGTAAGTCACAGTAAATCATCATATACATACTCTGTTCATGTTTTACAGCAGCATCATGAACTTCCTTCCGCATTTTCAGAAGGAAGACAGACAGTTCATTAACGATCTCTGAACAATTAAGCTTCTGCTTTATGAAAGGTCTCTTAAGTTTGAGAAAGTACTTTAATAAAAGCCTAGAACTGTAACAACTAAGGGAGAAAGTCATTAAGCCCTGACCATGTCTATATGCAGAACTCGTTTTGTGTAATAAAAATAAAAGAGATTAAGTGCTTCATTATTTGATTATAAAGTTATAAAGAGCTGCAGCTTAAATTTGAAGTGAAAACCTAAGAGCGAATCACACGCTATTCTCCACTTGGTTCTCAACACTGAGATGACTATACTTGGGATACCTCCTGCAAAATGGTTTGCAACAAAGCATCTAATTTACCATTGCTTAACCAAGAAAACTATGAAGGTAAGGCTGCTACAGGACTTCAGCATGGAGATACAGTAAGTTAACTTCATTCTCGACACTTTAACCTATTAAAGAATTTAAATATAGGAAAGGGAAGTAATAAAGGTAAGTATTTGTCAACAAGTCATCAGAAAAATCGAAGAAAATGTAACAGCACTCGAAAAATAATGAAAAGTTGCAGTGTAAGTTAAGAGAAAAACACGGACTTCTTTCTTCACAGTTGCATATGAACAAGACTAGAAAAGCCCAGCAAAATTATTTGAGTGACAGCTCAACTGCTATGAGATGCAGCCCTGCAGCTGAAAACAAAGTTTGAATTTTTTATGACTTTTACTTTTCAGTCACAATGAATTAATGAAACAAGTAATGATCTTAAGCTACACAGGAAACTGAATACACTCAGTAAAATTAGAAGCAAGCTTGAAGCATCCTCATTGCCTGAGGCTATAGAAATGATGGATGATAGTCTGAGGAATAGTCTTTGCATTCTGGACTACTAAATAAGTAATCTCATTCATCTTGCAGATTTTACCTCTTACTTCTGTTTTATCTACCTAAAACCTGAGAATTTTGGATGTTTTGATGTGAATCTTTGATATTGCCTAACACTAGTTGGATGCAGTGGGAGTAAGACAATTACAAAGGCGCTGTACAATGTACAGTGGTAGGTCTGGTATTTCAACAAGTGGGTATACTGCATAGTAACAGGGTAAAAATAAAGGAATTCAGAAAAAAATATATATATCTTTGAGCTGAAACATTTCCTGTGCTGTGCTCTATGATAAAATTCTAAAGGCAGAGAATCAAGAGAAAGCATTAGGTATGGCAGAATAAAGCAGGAAGAAGATGGATGCAACTGACAGAATTTAGCTCTTTACTACATTCTTTGGGAATGACACTGGGCAGGCTAAGATAACTGACTTTTATTCTGAAACTTAATGCTTCCAGAAATTAAAGGAGTTGAATCCCAAAGACCATCAATAGGAAAAGACTTGGCTGAACCAGCAGCCAAGATTGTCATCAGCCCAAATCTACTCCTAATCCTGAAAGCCAGCTACACTTTTCCTGCATAAATGAGCTCACCAGCTACAGTTCTTCATGATAATTGATATTCCAAAGCACACAGCAAATTTGACAGACACAAGAGACTTTATCAAACAAGGTCAGGCCGAGATGTCAAATGGTTTCATTTAATTAGGAAGGAGGAAAGAGCCAACACCTTGAAGTACAGTAGAAGCCTCACTGTGCAGATACATTACTGAGGAAGTTTTTGGAGGCTGCAGCGATGGGCTGCACAAAAGCCCAGAGATTTTCACATTCAAAGTCCCAACTGCCTACCTATATAGTAATCATAGCAGATGGATAATGCGCTGTGTTCAGTTTTTTTAATAAACATGTCAAACATTAAACACCCTGTTCACAGATGTACAATAATAGTGTCTTTGCTGTGATTTGAGGTTATGCTGCCTTTAAAACCATACAGTTTTTACAACATAGAAAGAATCCAAGTGCTGCACACACCTTAGCCATGGTTCATTTTGTACCTTACCTACCTAACTCTATTGGAATAACTTCAACCCCAATGATGCTGGCCAAGACTTAAGCTGTGAAGCATGAGCCATAACATGAGTGATAAGAGCTATGAGACTCAGTGTGGTTGAGGTTACTTTGCCTTAGGACATGGGTTTTGCACATCTTCTATTAGTGGTCTCTGGAGACCTTGCGGAATTTTCAGTAGATCCTTTATGTTTCTAATCTACGCTTACTCTGCTTGAAAAACTGCGTTCGAAGCCATTGAGCTTCAACTGTGTTCTTCCCATTTACGCATTGCAAGCAGCACTCTCAGCATGGAAAAAAAATACAAGAGCTGAGGGCAATATTCTCAACAAATTAAGACTAAGACAAATGCTTAATCTTGAGCTAAGCAGATCAGATTTAATCCTTAAAGCATTTTTATGTCAGAACTAGCATCTCTCCTCATTCTGAGTTAACTCAGAAGAGATTTCTCACAGCTGAAGCAAGCCTACAAGCTAAAGGTCCTGCCACCAAAAGAGCAAAACCTTCTGCAAGCACACACAGCTTCTCCTCAGGCACCTGATGTCCCTGACACACATAGTCCACTCAGAACTGAGATACTTCCCCTCATTCTCTTTGAAAGCTTCTCTAAGAAGAACTGAATTTTTATTCCTATGTTTACAGAAAGCAATACGTAGTTCTAAAAAAAATTAAAACAGCTACTTAGCGCTTCTGCTCTCCTTTTGGTAGCACTGGCAGCCAAGAGACAAACTGTCCAAAGCCAGCTGTTCCCAGCATGTTTCCTCACAAGCACAGGTTTCCTTAGCACCATACCCCAAAACATCCTTCCCTCCACACGCCCTTAGAATCACAGAATCATTAAGTTTGCAAAAGACCACTAAGGTCATCTAGTCCAATGATCAACCCATCCCCACCATGACCACCTCACTCGGTGTGTGATATTTACCCTTCTCTTGAAAACCTCCAGGGATGGTTAACATGTCCTTGGTGCGTTAGCTTGCTAGCATGGAAGCACATAGGCAGCCAAACAGCCAGGACCTTTCTACTTAAGAAAACTTTATAAGTGCAGTTTGGGGGGATTGTTTTATATATGCAGAATAATTGGTTTATTAGCTGAATGTGCTGCACTTGATCTAAAGAAACTTTGGAAACTCTTTCAGGTTTCTTCATCTTTCTGGTGACGGGCAATTGCAGCACACAAGGTATGGTCCCAGAAATCTCACTGCACTGAACAGCACTCAGAAAGCAAAAATAATTGAGAGCACCTCTGTAATGAGGAAATGAAGCCACAATAAAAAAAGATACCCGAGGTCAAAGACATGCAGGGCCACAGCAGGCTCTTTAAAGTCAAAAGCAAGTGACTCACAGAATTTAAAAGGCACTTTTGCCTCAGCGCTGTCTGTGGTAAATTGATATTCCTGCCTTTTCTGATGGCTGATACATGCTCGGGTTTGGGGTGAAATGTGCAATATGTATGTATGCACATAATTAAATAGAATTTAATATTTTCTGCTGCTCATACTCCCAGGCAAAGCAACAATACTATGTAATTTCAAAACTAAGTCTGACAGGTTGAGGAATGGATATTTATTTGCCCAAAAGGTAGAAATACCTGTTCAGAAATCATTTGAGTCATGACTGAATATTAGAACACAACAGAACAATGTGGATATGAATCCACTTGCACACTTTTTTCTTCAGACTGATTTGTTGGGTTCCAGTGGTGACCAGTCCCATTTACCCTAATGACTTACAGCTTCTCTGCAAGTGCAGATCGTTTTTCTGCACTCACATACACAACTGCATCACTGAATCAGCTGCGTCTTGTTTTAAAAAACTACAGCATTTAGGAGGACAGCAGAGCATATCAGACTTGAGAAGCACAGAAGTGTTCATAAAAGAGAAGGATTTTCCTGGTCCTTCCTATTCTGCAGTTCATTTGGTCCTGAAGCTACACATCTGAAGGAAGCTGTTGGTCATCTGCTGCAGGTGAGCACCTGCGTGTGGCCTTTGTCCTCCAGCACAGAAAACACAGCTGAGGTGGGTTAGGAAGACACACAAGACCACTAGTAAAAACAGGAGGTCTACCCAGAAGTCTCTCCCTACATTAGTAATATATTTTAGTACTAAAGTGACTCTTAAATTGATCAAGACTGTTTTGTGATGGCAGAAAGAGGAAGATAAGAGAAGTCTTTATAGAAAACAAGTCACTGCTTTGAGAAGATCATTTAAAACAACCTTCTACTCACGAGACTACTTCCAAGAAAAAATAAGAACAAAAATTTGGGAACCCAGAAAGGTTCACTCTACTGAAAGAAAAATATTCACTATATTAAAAATAAGAGCATAAGTAAAATGCTCAATGATCCCAATGGAAATTCTTCATCTCTCCTCAGTCTTCTAACCTCTTTATCAACACCACATTATAACCAATTAATGGTTTTGTTTCAAGCCAAGGATCAAATTGAGAGGTTCTTTAGTTAGTATTGTCATGTGCTGAAGCGCTTTTCAAATACCATGCAAATTTCTTTGTTCCAAGAATCTTGTATTGACCACTACTATCGCCATAGTCCTCCCAACTAGATTTTTTCTTATGTTCTCTAGAAAATGCACTAGTGTCACATCAAATGAGCGAATTTCACACCCATTAGGTGGAATAGGCTTCATTCTACTCTCATTACCAGCAAATCAAAGCTGTTCTTTTCCACAGTGGGAGCTTGAGCTCCATCCTATAATGCTTTCTATCTCTTAAGAAAGAAAAATAAAATATTCCTGCAATCACTGGATGTGCTTTAAGTTACATTAGAAATAAGTGCAAACCATGAGAAGCTTTAGCTACTGGTAGATAGCCCTTGGAACTGAATTCCCATTGCAGCCTGCAGATCCAAAGTGATCCCATTTAAATGGACTGAATTTTCAACAGAATGTGGCACAAGAAGTCCTTTTCTAAGTTGCTCGTTTCCTGCTTTCCAATCTCCCCTGCTGGATCTCATTTGTTTTTCTGTATTTTTTTTTTTTTTGTGTGTGTGTGTGGTTTTATCACAGATAGAACTGGAGAGCTGGAATTTGAATAAATCTCAAGTAAACCTGCACTGCCAAGTGGTGGGAAAGGCTACTTCTCAAACCCCAGTTTTTCAGGTTTGCACACAGCTGGTAATTCATCAAATTAGTTATCTGGGGCTTCATCACAGAGCTGGGTGAGAAGCTTCCACCGCATTCAAGAGGCATTTGTGCAAACTCCAGCCTTAACATGTAGGGCTGAAAGTATTGCCAAGGAGATGGATAAAAGAGGAAAGTTCTGAGAGAAACCGCAGCAGTCACTGCTTCCGTAGCAAATTAGAGCCAATGTATTGGCAAATAAGATTTAACAGGCCTGATTCCCCTTTATCGAACATGAAGTAAACTAAGTGTGGAATTATGGCAGGACAAGAGAAAAGTTGTCAAAACGAACAGGATGAAAAAGAAAAATGGAAAGACCAAAGCGGTGAATGGGAAATGATGACAGCAATAAAAAACAACTGTAAAAAATGAGGTACAGAAAGCAGATGAAGAGAAATATGTCAGGCATAGCATGCAAAGGACAAGATGGTAGAAAGGAAAGGGGATCTAGTCACTGACCCAAAGGCAATTTCTTCAAAGCTGAAAAAGAACATTGCATGTATATGTATTTGCCCTTCAGAAAACAAAACAAGTGAGGAATCAAGCAAGGCAAAGAAATCCTGGGGATTGAAAACAATGCAACACTAACACTGAAATTAATAACGGAAAAGGAAATGAGAATTACTTCTCAATTTTAAGTTTTCAACAAGTATTTAACAATTAGAAGATCAAAAAGATAAACAGATTAGGAAAAAACAAGGTTTATACAATTTAATGGAGGACAGACACAGTGGGCGCTAGGTTGCTGCTCCTGCCATTAGCTCAAGTAATGCCTGAAGCAGAACTATCACAAGCCAGCAGGCTATGTCCCAGGAAATGATCTACATCTATTCTAATGTTATATTCTCCAAACATTATATGATGTTTTATACAAGACACAACACAATGTGCTCTACAATGCTCTGTATTAGCCACTGTATGGATAGGCCATAGCAAATATAGCAGCTTTAAACCAGTTTCAGATCACCTGAGAAAGGCAGAAGCCACAATCCGGTAATAAAGAAGGAATTGCTTACCCTGTTCTGAAGATCAGGGCTTGCCAAACATTCCAAAGGAGGCAATCTCCAACTAGATGTGCTTCCCTTTCAGCTGCCAGCCCTTAAATGAGGTTAGGGAGAGGTGGAACCTGGTTCCACCCCCTTCCAATCACACCAGTGAATTGCTTCCACCTGTGCTCACAGGGCTGGCTGTGCCCCTTTACCAGGTGCTCAATCACTGGCTCAGGCCCTAACCTAAAAGTTTCCATGCAGCAGCCAACATGAGGTACGCTGATAGCTTATGCTTTTCTACAAGACAAAAAGGAGCAAAAATAAATCTAGATTTTATTCCTTCAGATGCACATTTTCCTCCAACAATGTTTTCGTAACTTGAATCCATCTTTTATATCTATATATTACTTATCTCCTCCCAGAGCTGAAAGAAACATAAAACTCCTATAATAGTTTTTATCTGCATGTTCCTATTATAATCAGTTATTTCCATTCTAAATTTTAACAAAAAAGCAAAAGAACGTGCCAAAATTTGTGATGGTTTAATTCTGCAATCCAATACACAAACAGACTTTACAGCAAAGACTAATTAGTCTCTTCCTAAAGCTTCCCATCACACTTGAAAAGTGCTGTGCCCTCACAGTACAGCAAGACACATCCTCCTCCCCTTTGTGTTTCCCCCATAGTAAAAGGTCAGCATTAACATTAAGGAATTCCAAGCACCGCAGAAACAAGCTTGAAAAATGTAGGCGTGAGTTCAGTTACTTGCTCTGCATAGTGGATCTTTATTGCAAATCCTGCTCTTATCGCCTCACTTGTAATTCCCACTGAAATTTCACCTACTACTAACACAGCTACTGGCTGCCTACTGTTTTCACTGCAGCTCTTTATCCTTTACTTTCCCATGATTATTAAGCCATCAGCACCCAAATGTACTCAGTTGGGCAAAACACAGAAGAGGTCACAGTGTACCACTTTTTAGGTCATCGAGATGAGGCTGGAATAAGACTAAAATAATGAACAATTCTTATAAGGGCACATTGTGCTGGATTGGCTCTTTTTGTGCATTCTACAGAAGAAAAACAACCCTACAGACTCCTCCATAAATTTTCAAAGACACTGAATTTGAAATAAAATTCATTTCAGGCAGGAACAATTTATACTCATTAGACAGATCAGCCAGTTTATGCCAAGAGCATTACTTTCAGAAGAGCTATGGGGAGCACTGGGTGACTCGCATCTCGTGGAAAAAAAATTGAATTTCTAACATTTTTCTTTTTGAATGAAAATGGATAGTCTTGTGTAGAAGAGATGTTCTTTCTCAATCCCAGGACAAGAAATAATCATAAGTCACTGTAAAATATACAGGCATAGGCAACAATTATAATCAGCAAATGGTGATCCAGACAGACCTATTTTTACTCACAGTTATGGTACAGCACAAATTGTTACTGAAGCACTAAGTTTTGTCAACTAACACTGGGCTGTCTCTTTGCAAATTAGTTATTGTGCGAGTTCTGGATGTGGCAGGCACAAATTATGCAAAAGCATTTCCCATGATGAGAAAAGGATTTGATTACTAATGTTTAAATAAGGATCCCTAAGCTGTCTCTCCTCCGCAGGAACGGTGTTAAATATTTGGCAACAGGATGACATGTCCTGCATAATTTAAACCTTTCAGTTTTACTGGGCACACAACATACATTTGCCTGCAATTCATTACATCCCATGCACACTTTCAACCAGTATTAAATATAAATACAGGGCGAGCTATTGCTGTATCCATCAATTTCTCCTCTCCTTATTACTTACTTTACGTCTTTATTGTTGACTTGGCTTTTACTCCACGTAGCATATTGGCATTTCTGTTTTGTGTATTCATGGAGCAAGGGGCCTCAACGCTCACTATTTAATCTCTCCTTCTGCCCATTTCCAGTGCTGTCACACCCACTGAAGGCCCAATTCACAGCTCCCAAGGAAGCTTCCATCCCTCCCTGCCTGGCTCCAAATTACCAGCTTTGGCTGGTCTGAGCTCATCTCATGTTTTGAGAATCAGGAGGGAGCAAGAAGATGACAGGATGTAAAAGAGACAGCGAACAGGAAAGTTCAGTATCTATTTTAACAAAGGCATACAATGTCACCGCGCAGCGACAAACAGCCTCAGCTGGGAGCAAGCAGTTAAAACAGAAACTTCAGCTGATTGACTCATCCCAGGTCTTCTTTGGAAGAGTGACAGATAGTACTTTTGATGTGTGCTGACACAGCTGCATGTGTAGATTGTCTGCTTCCAAGATATAAACAAGTTTTTCTACTATCTGCTCTTCACAATTATGATAATTTGCTTGGGCTCCAACAGCCTCCAAAAAGGATTCAAGTACCCTCTACCTAATGGTTTCAAATTATCATCAAGAAAATTTACCTTTTTTTTTTTTTTTGGTCATGTCAAATTTCCCAGATTGTTTAAAAAAAGTTTTATATTAGATATGTCTGATCATCCTAGTAATCTATTTTTTATCGCAAAACTGAAAAGTTCAGTAGTCAAGGTCTCCTTGGAAAAAAAAGAACGAACTTTCCAGTGAAAGATGAGAATAAATGAGGGATGAATCTGTACAACATGTAGTTAATGTAAAATCCTGTCAAGCATAAAAGAAAAGACAGGTAAAAGTCTGAGGTATGAAAAAGCAAACAATAAGGTCTAGTATCATCAGGGACATGATGACTGGGGAAGCTGATGTTTGTATGAGTCTCCAGGACAGAGCTTATACAAGTCTAAGTCCCCCTGTAGATTTAGCATCACCGTATTTGTCTGTCACGATACCTTACAAATACTAGCTACTTATAAAATATCGATTTGCTATTGAATCTGCTTCAAGATTAAATAGCCTATTTGCAGATACTTCTACCCAAAACACCCGTAACATGGACACAGCACAGTCCTGTAATGTGGCAGCAAATGTCACGAGAACAGTCTCACACATTGCATTCCACCCACCCTTCTGGACCATTAGCAGAAGCTCGGATGGGATACAGTGCAGCACAGAAGAAAGTCATTAGAAGCCTACCTTAAAGCAACTACATTGCATGCGAATGTCACTATATTTAGCACCGATAAAAGCACTCAGGAAGGAAAAATTCAAAGGATTATCATGCAGAAGATTTTAATCCATACCTATACAACACAACCATATGTTGCCCTGCTTTAACTGAAGCATGCTCATACACTTCTGAAGTGATATGAAAATGAAATACTATGTTCCAGATAAGTGCGTTCTGAGTTTATGCCAAACACAAAGTATACAGTAGTTTGCATGAAACGCAACACAACAGATTGGGTTTTCTTAGCATGTACAGACATTGAGTGAACTTGTAAACCACTGCTCAGAAACACATTTTCATCTCGGATCCTTTTGCTATTCTAAATTCATGCAGCAAAGCATATTAGGTAGTGGACACACTGATAGTTACTCTTGATTAATTTAATTAACACAGTAAAGAAAGCAATAATATATAGCTATCATCAGATTTCTGTAATGCATTGCTATTCCTCACAAAGCAACTGAAAAAATAACAGATTGTAATCCGGAGTTATTGCACAGATCCTTAAAACCTTTGTGAAAGCACTTAAAAACATGCTACATTTTGACTCTAAAGATTTAGAATCAGTTTAAATGCTTATTATTTTTGTTTTCTTGCTTTTTTTTTTCCCCCTCATTTATTTGTGTGTACGGAGAAGTGTCCGGGTATTCCATAGAGCAATAAACACTTCACAAATGCAACTCACATATTATGCTACCAAAGAGTAAAAAACACTTCATTAAATAAACGTCTAATTCCTGCTTTGGATTAGTGTCAGGGCTCAGCATAGCCAAAAGCAGAATGCAGACTCCCCACGTTACTATTCTTTGGAATCGTCACACTCCATTCAGAAACAGTTAGAAGAACCTCAGCAAATGCGGATCAGTTTTACAATGCTGAGAACGATGAGATCTCCAGATCTGACCTAGGATGTCCAAAACTATTGTGCATCTCAACAGAAAAATTCCTACTGTTGTTTTCCTTAACATATGAAAAATTGAACAGTTCTCTGCGGAGTTAAGCTGCCAAGACTGAAAATTAATTTCTAATACTACCTGTGCTTCAAGCATGGATTTACCCTCATCACTAATTTTTCTTTAACCTAAAAAATGTCCATCTTTTTTTTTTATAATATGATAATTGCTGGAGATGGGTGAAGATCATTAAGACCTTCTTCAAAACAAGGTATAACTTAAATTCTGCATTCTGTGCTTACAGCCCCAACATCTGGCACCTCTGCAGTTGCAGAGAGGCTGCTGATAATAGTAATAAGTTTTAAGGAGCTTCACAGAGTAAGTTGCTATGTCCAGACTTGTCTACTGCACGTAATAAGGACAGTTCTACAAAAACCAACTCATTACTGGAGCTCCAGGAATCTGGAGAACTATGGCAGACTGCTAATTAATTTTGCCTCTGAAACTTTCAGCAATAATTGGATCAGGGAGTGACATACGCCTTGAAAAGCAAAATGCATCTCTGTGAAACTGCTGGACCTAACAATTTTCTTGGTATATTAATAGGAGTATGTTTTATTTTGGAGAGGTGGGATAACTCACACGTTCATGTCCTTCTTAAGACAAAATACAATCTATTTTTAACAACTTGTGTTTTCCACTGCTGCTTATGAAAAAGGTGTTAAGTCTGATAGCCTATCTGAAGCGCATCAGAGGTGATAACCGTGATTAGAAGAGCCATTCCTCTTGGAAAAACACATTACCAGTCCAAAAACCAGAATGAAAGTAACAGGAGAGAAAGAAAATAAGAGAGCGGTGGAGAGAAAAAGATGGAAAATTAAAAAAAATATATATGATCAAAAGAGGTACCAGTAAGTGCCTTATATACAACAAAGCACATGTAGTTACTGGGCCGCCTTCAGAAGCAAACTGAAAAACCTATGCAATGACTGTTACAAATGAGACGATGCGTTTTATTTCCATAATGACAGCACCCACAGGTTTCAGTGAATTCAAGGCCTCATTGCCTAGATGTAATGTGTACAATAAAAAGCATTTTCAGGATGCCTTTTCTCTCTTCCCTAGACAAAATGGGGGAAAAAACAGCTATGGAAGAACACCGGCTGAAGACTGCACAATCCTACAGAGCAAGCTTGGATCTGAAGAAAAAGCACTTTTTTCTCCCAAATATACCCCTGTTTATTCAGTTACATAAAAATGTTTCAAGCGAAACAATTACTAGATTCTCCAGTCAGTTTGTAGTGGAACAAAGCCTATATTTTTCACTCCCATGCATAGAAGATGTCCACCTTGGTGTCACCCCAAACACCTTTCCTATTTCTGTAGAGTTAAGCATCATCCTGCCAGGCTCCTCTGTGTATGTTCCTAGCCCCACAGCACAGCATCCTGCAGGCGTGCAGCTGACGATCCAAGCAGGTAGGCTACAAATGCACAGGTCACATTGGAACGCGTCCTTCTGGACTTCCATCCCACGTCAGACTCACAGCCTCTAGGCAAGGACATGAAGCCACATCCACTACAAGCCCGAAACAGCCTCCACTACTCTGTTCAGTATTTCAGTAATGTAGAACTAAGACCTTTCTCTCTGATCAGCACAGCAGTTCTGAGCACCAACATTTTGTTCATTTGCCATATGCAAAAATGGTCTTGGTCTCCAAGGGCATGAGAAAAGAAAGATCAAAGTAAAGCCCCACTACATAGATCCCAAAAGAAAATTTGTCACAGTCCCATGTTCCATCTTTTACCTTGAAGCATAAAGCAAATGAGAAAGTTAAGAAAATTATGGCTTAATAGTGTATGCAATTAGCAATCAGAGGGAATTCATCCAACAAATTTTCCAGACATTGTATAACTTCTTGGAAGACACAATTAACACTTTGCGCTACAGTCTGCTCATCTGAGACATAATATATAATTACTTCTTGAAGCTCTGATGACAATCCATCATGATA
The DNA here is from genome assembly GCF_002078875.1 of Numida meleagris. NCBI lineage: Eukaryota > Metazoa > Chordata > Aves > Galliformes > Numididae > Numida > Numida meleagris. Next base: position 6,056,014 of record NC_034412.1, read on the forward strand.
GCTTTGTACCCAGAAGCAGAATCTCCCTCATGCTCATTCATGGAATCACCACACAGTTTTGAGAAGTGTTGCTGGCATGTAACAAATATTTGCCTGATACTCTCAATTCTTCACCCTCAATTCCACACTATGTTCTGTTCAGTAAATAAAGCAAAAAGCACTGTATTTACTCTTTGTACACCTGAACTCCTGCCCAAGAAGAAAGCTTGCTGCAGTACATGATCAATCACAATTATGATGTCCATGCAGTCCAAGTTATGGTCTAGGCTTCAACGTCAATAATGTATTGTTGAATTGCATTGTATTTTAGAAGAAAGCAAGCACATTTTAAGGAAAAGTTCAATACTTGAATTTGAAGAGCCTAAATATTTTTGTGCATGTTTTATTTCTCTTAAACATGTCTGTCAATACCAGAAATCTTCAAAATCATTCATCACAAAAATTTTTGAAGTGAAAAAATAAAACACAAAATATCGAATCGCCATTTATGGGAACAAAGAGAAAACTAATCCAGAGCTGTCAAAATGTCACATCTTCTGTTTGCAGACATCCTGATAAATCAACAGACACGAGCTGTTGAACGAGGCATTAATTTGTTCCTCGTTAAGATCTTCCTTTCCTAACGTTTCTACTAGCTTTGTATTTACAAGGATTCCGAAAGAGACGTCAAAATTGCATTTTGCATTTTAACTATGACTCTTTCCACTCACGTAAAAGGAAAGTCTGATTAAAATTGTTAAGACGATAGGCAAAAAGCACAGTATTCTTGCCAGTGTAGGTCAGCCACAAAGGGGAAGAGATGTGAAAGCAAGTTGTTACAATTACTAGTACCACAGTCTCTCAGAGAGCTGATAGGAAGGAAAGGCTGAATTCAGGTTTCTCATTTAAATAACAAAAGAAGAAAAGGTTGCATGTGTAACACCACACATGCCTGTAATGGACTGGGGTTAATTAGGCCGAGAGAAACAGCTTGGGCTCTCCATTGTGCTTGAGCTGATGAAGACCACAGGCAGCAAAGAGGACGGCAAAAGGAGACCGGCATGCTGGCAGGACAAAAAGGTCTTACATAATGTTTAGGCTGCTGGCAATTCTAAGACAGCACAGTTCAGAGAAAAGAGGACTGGCTCGGGAAACGTTGAGGCCAGAAGACACTTGTTATTTTAAGACACAGCACCTCATTCCTTTAGAAGCAAGGTGATTTTTTTTGTGTGCCATTTTCATTTTCCCAATTAAAAAAAAAAAAAACAGAATTGATAATACATCCTAAATAAATTATAATAATTGCATATTAATTATTTAATAATAATAGTAAAAACAATAGCTAAACGTATGTCTGCCAACTAAACTTACATATTTAGATAGAAGTATCATTTCTAACACTAAGATTTCACATTGTATTTCCATGCATCAAGCTCCAGCCAGAAAAACTAGTAACCCTTCAGTTATAATGAACTGGCTGAAAGATAACCCTGTGCCCACACTATGGCTAAATAGTTTGCATCTCCTCACTCTAGTATTGCAGCCTGAGCAAACTGTTTAGATCAATCCAATTAAAATGGTAATTTCAGGGGGACTGGCAGCTCTCCTAAAGAGCAAAGAGTTCTACTTTACTTGAAGTCTCACAGCATAAGCTAATAACTCTGGATGCTTGCTGCTTTCCCACTGTAGTAATTTTCTGTGATATTACATTGGAAATATTATGCAAATAGAACTCCAGATTACACCACAAAAAAAGTTAAAATATTTCCTTATATCATTTTAATGTAATTATCACATCCCACTGAAAAAACATGAATAACATCAAAGGAACATGGCAGTACAGACCAGTGACAGCACTGGAGCTGTTCAAGCTCTGAATTCATGCTGTTTTGCTTGCCAAAGCAACTGTCTTGTTGGGTCAAAAAAGATCATCCAGCCCCCAGAACAAAGCTTTGGAGTTGCATCGTTATTTGTTGCTCTTTTTGGATTTTGATAGGGTAGCAGGCCCTGAAGAAAAGCTTTGCTTCCAGTTGCAATTACATAAACTTCATAGCTTTTACTGCAAATCCTCCAGAACAGTTTGTGCTAAGCCATAAGCATAAACCAGTAAGCAATCGTCATAGAGATCTATTAATAGATATTTCTCTTAAAAAAAAAAAAAGATGGAAAATACCATTCACATGCAGCAGTGACGCACAGAGCATTTTAAGGGATATTAAGGGGAAACTGTCAACTTGAAATTGAACTTCATTTTGATGATGTAGGATAAACCCAGAGCCAACAAAAATAATCGAGTTTGTTTTGTCTTGATCATTCCCTCCTCTCTTCTTCTCAAAATGTCTATGTTTTTTTGCTGTTTTGTATGTACTTGGCACATTTAACCGTCTCTGCTCAGTCAGTTTCTTGTTTTCTTGATGGCAAGTACCAGCAAAACAATCACATCATTCAGCACTCTGTGGCTGCACACTCACTGTTTCCCTGGCTATGCAGGGAGCAGCAGAGCAATGTATTGAGTTCAAAGAGATTGCAGTCAAAACAGGCACATACTCAAAGAAAAGCTAGGATGATAAATGCCATCTTGTTTATTATTGTTGTTCAAAGGTCTACTGAAAGAACTTTCAAAATAAGTATTACTTAAGGAGTGGAAAAGCTACCCAAACTACACTAAGAAGTTTAAAAAAAAAAAATTGTTTTAAATAGTTGGATTTTGGATTTTAGTGAATTTAAGTGACTGGTGTGCTCTTAATCCTAAAGATGGTCAAGTTACGTGACTGCAGATTCACAAACATCGTTTTGAAAGCCTTGCTTACACTGCTGCTTGCAGAGGCTGAAGCCAGGCTTAGCCTGCAGCTAAGTAGCTGAGAGGAGTATAGCTGCAAGAAAAAAAGAGTTCACCTGGGCTGCAAAATCCTTCTGAACAAATATTTACATCGCTGCCCTGCACTGACATCAGTGCTGCAATGGCTAGGAGTGCCGAAGCCAACTCAACGTCATTTTACATTAAAAGCTCTCAGCAAGGAAGTGTTCACATACCATTGGTCTTTAAATACCTATACATGTAGAGTCTGCAGAGCTCACTCAATCAGAAAGATGCATTAAAAAAAAGTAAAGAATTCCACGCCAATTTGCTGAGTGAAGATATATGCAGCCAGCATAGCAAGGAAACTGCAGAACCTTACCTTTATAATAGCACCAAATATAGACATAGGAAATAGGCTTTTATTTTCTGTTAAAGCTCTCAGAAATCTAACCCAGCAGTTAGTTGTGTAAAAATAGAAGGCCCAAAGCTAACAGAAGTTATATATTTTCTTAAATTCAGTAAGGCTTGAAGTAGGCTCTCATAAGCAACACATTGTATTTCACAAATCTTTAGCTTCTTTCTTTAGTGATGACCTGTTGGAACGTTCAAGAATTTCCTGAGACATTGCATACATCCTGAGTGAGGGCCCCAACTGATACGTGAAAGAGATTCTTTGTTTAGGACACATCAGGAACACAGTTCCTAAAATCATTAATTCCAGCCTTAAGCTGCTCATGTGCTCTGGTTCAAAAGGTGTCCAAGAGGAGACATAAGAAACCAACCTGGCTCTGATTCATAACAACCATTATTTAAACAACATAATAATTAATAAAAAATATTGATTTATTAACATGCAGGTGCTGGGGAAACAGGAAGAAACAGAATCACCTTGATAAAATATACATCATTCCATATAGGCATAAGGAATGGGTATCTGCTTGCTGTCTGAGAGAACAGCTCTAACACCCTCACTAAGAAACAGCAAATCACAGTCACCAAAGAACAGGCAGCTGTGAAGGAACAGAAGAAAAATATGAGAAGGAATAATGAACTCAGTGTGTCTTCAATATATCTGAAATATTCTGAAAGGGATAGTGTAGGCTTGTTCTGATTTAAACATGCCCAAAGCAGCAGATGCACATTCAGCATCAGTTTGAGCAATGACAAGAACAGAGCACTGAAAATGGGACTTTTTTGGGAAGAGAAATGAGAAGACAGTTTTTGCTTTACCACTGAAGTTTGGCACGTTATGTAACTGAAGAAACTCAATGTGTTAAGGCAAGACTTTTTGGTGGTGTTAGTTTTGTGGTGTTGGGACTTGGCTGCAACTGCATTTAAAATATATATATATTAAAAAAAAACAAACTCTCAAAGCAATTAAATGTCCCCATTAAGAATTCTACACCTCTACGCTATCCCTTCACTGCAACAGGATCTGCTGCTATTTTTATTAACACAAATCCTGTATGCTGGTAAGAACACATGGATTCACTGCTAATCAGCTGAAAAGTTACAGGAAGAAGCAAGATATTCTAAGGCAGATTATAAAATTATAAAGCTCATGTGGGAGATCTTAAGTATTTTTTCTTCTTAAAAAAAAAAAAGTTACCCTCTCTTCTCTGTAGCAGGAAGATTCAGCTGTAGTTAGAGGCATGAAGTTCAGAATATCTCTGGGTTTAGATAGGGTATTTTTTTTTTGGCACTTAAAGAACTTTTTCTTCCTTTTCTTCCTTACAGTAAGTTTCTTTGCCAATTTTTTTCTTCTAGAATTTCCAATTCCCTCGGTTACCATACTTTTAAGTGCTATGCTGTGTACATGGATGATGATTCCTGTGGCTATTTAAACTCAAGCATCGATGAAGCTTTGACTGTTCTAAAGCACTCTCTATTCCATATACTGATACATCTTTGCAGACTTTTGTTAAAGTGCAGTATTTTCTACAAAGAAGCAGAAAGCCTGAAAACATAATGTATAAGATGATTTCATGCTTTAAAAATCACGTAAACACCATAATTATGCCTGCCTTCAGTACTCACTTGGGATTTAGAATGTTTGCCAACTAGAAAACAGGAGAAGACAGGAACGGAAATGGATGGCAGAAACCTCACTTTAAGAAAGTTTTGCCAGCATTACCCAGACAGCAGTCTCGAGTCCTGAGAACCCTCAGAAACAATTAAAAATCCAGGCAAAATGTGATAAAAAGTGGGGTTATGGAACTGTATTGGGGATTAAAGACACCTTCCCAAATGGGATTCAGACCAGAATTCTCAGAAGTGCTAGTACTGAGTTGAGGATGAAAAACCACAGTTGATTCTGTGGGCAGACAGGCAGGGGATGAGAAGAATCATAGAATGGTTTGGGTTGGAAGGATCTTTAAGATCATCTAGTTCCACCCCCCTGCTATAGGCAGGGACACCTTCCACCAGACCAGGTTGCTCACAGCCCCATCCAGCCTGGCCTTGAATGCTTCCAGGGAGGGGGCATCCACAACCTCTCTGGGCAACCTGTTCCAGTGTCTCACTTCCCTCACAGCAAAGAATTCCTTTCTAATACCTGGTCTCAATCTACCCTCTTCCAGTTTAAAGCTTCTTCTCCTCATCTTGTTGCTACATGCTCTTATCGAAAGTCCCTCCCCAGCTTTCCTGCAGGCCCCCTTCAGGTACTGGTAGGCTGTTATAAGGTCCCCCCCACCTCAGAGCCTTCTCCTCCCCAGGCTAAAAGTCCTAACTCTCTCAGCCTGTCCCTGTAGCGGAGGTGCTCCAGCCCTCTGATCGTCTTTGTGGCCCTCCTCTGGACCTGCTCCAACAGCTCCATGTCCTTCTTGTGTTGAGGGCCCCAGAACTGGACACAGTACTCCAGGTGGGGTCTCATGAGAGCAGAGCAGAGGGGCAGAATCACCTCTCTTGATCTGTTGGTCACGCTTTTCTTGATGCAACCCAGGATACGTTTGGCTTTCTGGGCTGCAAGTGCACATTGCCGGCTCACGTTGAGTCGTTCATCAGCCAACACTCCCAAATCCTCCTCAGGGCTGCTCTCAAGCCATTTTCCACCCAACCAGCATTTGTGCTTGGGATTGCCCTGACCCAGGTGCAGGACCTTGCACTTGGCCTTGTTGAACTTCATGAGTTCAACAAGAATACCTAAAGAAGCGAGGAACTAAGGAAGAGGGGCAGAAGGATACACCGCTGGCACCAAAACCTACAGGAAGCAGCTGCTCTTCAACACCCTCATGTAGAACTTGTCTTACAATGCGAGGACAGAGAGACTGAAGAGATACTAACTGTTTATGGGATACGAAGATTTCCATCAATTATATTCAAAGTCACTGATAAAAATTTAAAAAATCGCTGCTTACCTCTTCTAACAGCAGGCTCAAACTATCTGCAGACAACACATTTGAGTGAAAAGACAAATGAAAAATTTCAGGGGACACCCTTCTGAGCCACCTACCATTTATAACCAATCTAGCAACATTATTGTTTCAAGGCAGACAAAATGATATCTTTACAAAATATATGACCGAATACCTAGAAGCTCCTCCAGTTTTACTTCATGCATATGGCCTTTCAGCACTGTAATTTATATTTCCAGTGCTCAGTTGCCCAGATGGGCTTTTCAAATATCCTTCTCCCAGCTCCCCAGGTGTTGGAAATAAATAAAATACTTTATTTCAGGGAGAAGAGAAGAGAGTAGGTACAAGTGGAAGTTGACAATACATTAAGCAATAGCCACTACAAAATGTGTTGTACAGATATTATTAAGCATGCCAAAGTATTCTGTATATTATTCAAGAGTTACAAATGACAAGTAAATGATCAAAACTACTTTCAGTAAACTACTAAAATCAGATGTTCACTGCAGTTAATGATTGTGTCATTGTGACTAAATCAGTAAAGAAACTACATCATGTATTACTATTACATCCATAATTTGCCTAGTATGCCCTCTAGACATCTTATGCCACTAAAATTCACAATGAACCACAAAAAGGGGCAAGAGAATCAATGAATATCTAGGTGAGTGAACAGCCATCCCTTTGCAGAGATTCAGGAAACAGATAAGTCTAGGTTTCCTGCATGAATTATGTGTTGCGAACCATTTTCTGACCTCTAGTCTACAGCACATTAATTATTCACACAACTTCTGAATGAATGATGGAACACATGAGAAGAGATCCTGAATCCTCAGCACTCTCACACAAAGTAAGCTCTGCCAACAACCAAATTATTGGGAGAAAAGCTTATTATTTGAGAGAAAACACACTTTGAATTTTGGGGCTATTATAATTACTTGAATGTAATTCTTGAGGCATTACACTGGTTTTGTCCAGAATATAAAGGCCCAGATCCACAGAAATTATTACAGAGATACCTGAATGTCCTGATACATATACCACAAGTGGAAAATGCATTGGTGCTCTTCAGGTTCTTTATTTGTTTTTGATAAAAATGTGGATATGGAGACTATAGACAGAAACCTAACTTTAGAAAGATTTTAGCAAAATTAATAAATTGCACAGAACTGTAAACCTGATCAAAAAGTCAAATGTTCAAAAAAAAAAATTCAGCATTCAGAAGAAAATAAGAAATGAAATTTAGCCTTAAAATACCTGACAACATAATTTCCAAAAAGGAATCTAACACATGCACGCATTTCTGCTAGTGTAGGAACCATAATTGATCCTAACTGCTTTCAAATTAAACTGCCCTCAACGCTTTTAGAAAGAGAAGTCAAAAACTTGCATCTAAAATGAAATCAAGCACATTCTTTTTGAAATGGGCAGTCAAGATTTGGACAAGTCAGATAGTTTGAACTGTGAGTTAAGGAATTCAGGTGCTGAAATTTTAATAAAGCCAGGGTCATCTGAGAGGCATTAATGGCCTGCACTGTACAGGTGTTATTCTTGACGTTGCACAGTGTTGTCATTTATAAAACAACGTATATATAGAATCATTGAATTAGCTAGGTTGGAAAAGACCTACAAGATCATCCAGTCCAACCATCCACGTACCACCAATAACCCCACTAAACCATGTCTCTCAATGCTATATCTAAATGTTTCTTGAACACCTCCAAGGACGGCGACTCAACCACCTCCCTGGGCAGCCCATTCCAGCACCTGACCACTCTTTCAGAAAAGTATCTGCTATTACACATTAGCAGACAGATAGATAGGCATGGTAATACAGAGATAACCATGGCCTTGGGTCTTAAGTCTAGATTAGATCTAACCTCAGATTTGCAAAGAGCGGTCTTCATTTCCTAAATCTGTGAGAGCAAGTAGGAAGATGTTTGGCACAGAGTTTTATTTCTGAGGTGCCTTCTAAATAGGAGTACTGCTCTTGTTGATATCTCTGTAGTGTCAGAAGTGGGGAAGGGGAAGAGAAGGAGGTGTTTGTTTCTTGCTTTTACTCAGGAGGATAAAAATGAGCCCTTGGAGGGGAAGAAGCTGCGGTACAAACCATGCAGCGGTGAGAAGTACAAACAAGAAGCATCTAGAAGTTTGTGAAGTAGATTTTTTTATGGTAGCATTCAAGAAATCATGTGCCGTACTTAAGAAAAATACTGCTTTTAAGCAATGCCAATGCTTAACATCAGGTTAAATGAATGGGTATTTCAATATGAATGTGGAGTCAATTGTATCATATAACAAACTAGGGTCTTTTACACTGTCATCGCCTCACTTGCCATTGTATTTTACATGAAGTACAAACACAAAGAGCTGGCTTAAAAGAAATACATTTTTGCTCTCCTTAACTCAGTGTATTTACTAAGAGTTGTGGGTTGGTTTTATTTTTATTTTGACAAAAATAAAGTTATCATGATCATTACTTTATTCAAATACAAAAAACCTCCAGCACATCACATGATGGGTAGCATGGCAGTGCATCATAAAACATTGCAATTTTTTTTTTCCTTTGTTCTGTTGAGTGAAAAGAAGTCTGCCCCTGTAGAGTGCTAACATGTTTGAAAAAGTAATTCAAGATTATCAGGAATGAGTAGGTGATTCAGCACAGATACCTCCTTACCTCTTTTCTCCATATTACACACTTGACATTCCTAAAAGGAAAAAATTTCCTTTACTTACAGATGTAACACTTGTCTACCACAGTTGAAGTCTCCCCACTTCTAACAATGGCACTGCAATTAGGCTAGGGTTTTTCACATGATCAGAACTGTAGCTAAAGATGTTAAAAAAGTATGTTAAACATCTTTGCTGCTGAACTAGAAAAAATAAAACAAAAGTTGCAAAACTCTATGTTTTGCATACAGAGATGGCTCTTCCGTAGGGCATCTGCTAATAATAGTCAGCAATTGAGCCCTTGTCTCTGTTAACCATGGGAATGCTTTACTGGAGCTTTGGTATCACCTAATTAATCTTTAGGCATTATGAGAGGATATAAGTTTAGGCATTGTACAATATTTTTTTTCTTCACGTGAAAGCTTCTAGGAACCTTCATTCCTATTAGAAAATGAAACTCATCTTTGTCACAGATATTTAGATTTTGCTTGCCTCAGGTGTGCACTTCAGAGGCTGAGATTTGCATCCATTTGCAAAGAAGCAAAAGAATGGATAATTACATACTCACCTGGGTGAAGACAGCAAGCCACAACTCTCACAAGAAAACTCAGATATACATACAGAGAGTTGGGCACAGACAGCAGGTGTGACCTGCACTAAGGTACAGCTTCAGCAAAGTGTGCGGGTGCACTGTTCCACAACTCCCATGCCAGAATCACACTAGAAATTAAATGATCCAGATTAAGACCTGACCGCTGTACACTCATTAGTATCTCACACCTAAAGCAATTATTGCGTAGAATGTGACAAGTGGGTATTATATGTGAACTCTGCATCCTCCTAATAAACCTCACAGTAGCAAGTTTTCAAGGAATTATGCTTTGGGCAAGGTTTGTCTGGTGAAGCCAAGGAAGTAGTTCTAACGTTTTCTAAACGTCCCTTTCTCTTTTCTAAGTTGCTCTTTCTCCTTGAGACTTTCATAGTCCCAGGGACAGCTTCAGACTCTTCTGCATTATGTTTATTCACTACAGAAACAGTCGCAGCATTGTGTAACTTATCACAATGAGCCCACAAGTCTTGCATGTTAAATACTGACTGCCAAATAATCACAACAAGCCATTCCCAGTAAAACAGCGAAACGAGTAAAGAAAAAAATCAACTCAAAAAACAACTGATAAGCTGTTTGAAAGCATTATCTCATCTCAAAGGAACATCCATGAATAGAAGACTAAATTCATCAGTTGTTCCCTGAACTAGTGGCTCAGCTCCAGGAGATAAATTAATCAAATTATTCCAGAAAGAAAATAAGAAAATTCATTTCAAAATGCAGACGGGCATTCAAAAGACTGTTAGTTACGGGCCTTTCATCTTTACCTGGTTTCACAATATTTTCCACAGTTAAAAACCACTCAAGACAATAGAAAGACTTTCTGTTATTTAAATCAGCACTGAAACATATTATAAGCACACAAGAAACAAACGTTAGAACCAGATCCATTATATCTTTGTACGTCGCTGAAGTTAATGTGTTAGAAAGGCATGAAAAAGGTGTTCAGTGAAATGATACTGAGCCCTGGGAGACCATAGCCGTGCAGTGTTAGAGGCTTACAGCTAAGCCAGGCACCTGATGCTGAAGGGCAAAACAGATATTTCCCTATGCATGTAAAGGCTCGCTAGTGCTACAACACTTACAGGAAAATGAAAAGTTTTAGGAAAAACACAGTATGTAAATACAGGTTTTTAAAAGTTTTTTTTTTTTTTTTTCCCTTCAGAACGCAGCTACTTTCCACTTCGAGTTCACTGAGCTTGAAAGAAAACATCTTAAATCATCCCTTCATTGGGAACAACCCTCTTCCTTTCTTGTGGTGCTCTATCTTCTCATGTCAGTGTGGTAGGCTCTGCCTTCAGCAGAGCATTGCTCCTACAGGCAGACAGTCAGATTGTAGCAGAGAAATGGCTTTAGAGAAAAATTCACTTTGGCGGGGAGCTTATTTTTTAACCAGTCACTTCAAGGGAGGTTGGAATACAATGGAATACAGCCAAGGACAAGAAGGAAACTAGAACTTTCCTGAGCAGAAGAATCACACTGGACTTTTCTTATGTGTCCAACAATAGCTCATTTCCATGATCACAATAAAGCATTCAGAAAAAAAACCAAAAGGAAGGAACTGATTATTTTTAAGTTGCTGTTTAGGTAAAGCCATGGAGACAAAAACCTGTAAAGACTGCACACTGTGATAGGAGAACTGGTCTTGAAATTGACAAACTGAAAGAAACACTGGATGTAATACTGGTCTCCAACGAAAGCATCACTAGCACAGTAATGGCTGTTTCCCAGCTTTCTCCTCACGCTTTGCTCATCCACATGCAAGCCTAAACACAATTCCCCTCTCATGTTACTTCAGCACCCAGGTGTTCACCTGTACCCTTGTGCTCTCCGTGCTGAGTGCATGCAAGCTCTCTCCACCGACCTCCAAAAAGCTGCTGGTTTTACTTCAGATCTCATAGAATCATAGAATTATTAAGGTTGGAAAAGAGCTCTAGTATCACCAAGTCCAACCATCAACCCATCCCCACCATGCCTGCTAACTATGTCCCTAAGTGCCCCATCTCCACGGACAGTGACTCCACCACCATTTCACTATTTCTGAACCTCATCTGCTGAAAGCATTGAATGGGTTTGCCTTTCCTTTTCAAGTTCCAGGTGCGTTGGACACACTAGTGGAAACAAGCCCTGATAATAAGAATCTGCAGAAGGAGACCTTTTCTCCAGCAGAGCATACCGTGCACTGCCCAGAAGGAAGAATGGTGCACACTCCTTTTCCTGTATACTTGATAAGCTCCTTGGGGCATATTGAGTGGGGCAACAGGGAGCGTGCCTTTCTCTAAACCATCCACCTTAGCTGGTGGCTGGGTTTCTTTTCCTGATCATTAAACTGACTTATTTTTTGTCTGTCAAGAGAAAAGCTTAGTGATATACAGCATGTGTGTTGAGTTACAACACAGTGCAGCTCTGTGCTACAGCGGGCTATCCAGCTGCCTTCTCCTGTTGGTGCCTTTGAAAATATTTTCCCATGAATCCCTCTTAAGTAATCACTCCGCCAAATATCAGTTGTCTTGAAGAGCTTGGTTTTTAACAAAAGGTCAAACAAAATTGCAATGAAAACCCTAGGGATACTTGCAAAAGGTCACTTAAGACAAAGGGGATTCCCAGCTGAAGCACAGGTTACACCACAGTGCATATATTCTGTAGACTACCTTGTCATGGAAAAGCTTTAATTCAGAGTCAGAATTGATGCTTATAATTTTCTCTGCACAATCATCCGTACACCCAGTAAATGAAACAGCCGCATCCAATGATGTGATTTGCAGACTGTTACTCAGGCCTCCAAATAAAACACTCTGTTCCACAACTGTATTGCTTATGATGGCAAATAAAGCAGCGACATGATGAGGCTTACTGAACGGTAGCGGCCTGTTTATATTAAGTTTTTTGAGAGCTGGCCTCAAGAAATGTTTATTTAGTTCTGTGCTCGTTGAGCTGGATGAGCATTTCACAGTGAATAATTTATTTGATTAATTTAGGGCCACTACTGGTTTACAAAATTTCTTTGTGCTGCCTTCTTTGGCCACTTTGTTCATTATTTGAAGTTACAGAACAGATGGTTTGTTCACATATATTTCTGCCTAATGATTGCTCATAAACTCTGTCCTGGATGGTGCTTCAAATATTTGCTATGCAGGATCTGTGACTGGACTTTTAATTCACTGAGCATGGATTGGATTCCTAACTCACTCTTTTTTTGCATATCAGTACATGCATGCTAACTAAATATTTTCCCAAACCACAGAACATCTCCAAAAAAGCATCACTACATCCACAGGAACTGATGAAATTATCTACCAAGCAAAATGAGACTTGACAAAACATTGAGAAGAAGCAAGTAAATGAAATGTAAGATGCCCATGATGTAAGAAAACACCTTTTTCTGTGCTGTTCAAAAAACCGTTGTTATTATTGCCAAGAGAAGGTTAGAGCTGGTCGAACAGGATGGAATTAAACCAGGTAGGATTTGGGCAAATCGGCTGCTGGAAAAAAAGCGTAGCAAGCATGATTCCTCACTAGGTCTGTATAAGAACAAGAAACAATGTGATCCAATCACTTCCATTTTACTGCTAATTATGTATTTATAGATATTTACCTCTGCAGCAGTATCAGAGACTGTATCTTGAATTGCTGTTAATGCCTTTCTTCACCGATTAACAGAGCAAAGCTGTTGACGCGTGGCTTCCACTCACTATTACACTAGTGTAACATTGCCATCTACAGGACTCACACAGAAGCTCTGCGTTGCTTTAAGACTAATTTTACCATCAAGGGTTATAAACCACTGAAGTTGAAAATCTAAGTGTCCAAAATTAGCCCTGTTTGATCAGCGTGACAAACTGCTATTTTACAAATTAGCTGGTAATAGTATGGCTCACCAACAAAAGCAATACATTAAATCAGTTACTACTGTCTAGCAAGTTATAAAGCCATGGGATTTCCTTTAATCTAGTTGAATTATTCATTAGGACGAAAAGAAGCAAGTACGTACAAGGGGCTTCTGATTTAGTTACTCATCAGAAATTGACATAAGTTACATTTTCACACAAAAAAATATGAAATTATATTGTTCAGATGATTCAAAGAAGTCATTCTCAGCATCTGAGAAAGAAGCTGAGAAACCCCTGCAGCAGGGTCTTCGAACTAGATTACCTTAAAGATCCCTTCCAACCTAAGCCATTCTATGATTCTATGATCTGTCTTCTCAGCTTTGAAAATTCATTATGCAGGATGGATTGCTATTCATCAAGACACGCCATGGATATCCCTTTGCAGGAGCTAAAGACATCATCCAAAGAGACGAAAAAGCACACAGGAAGTGTTTTATTTCAGGCAGCTGCTTAAGTTTAACCCAGTTATTTAACTTTTTTTTTTTTTTAAATTCCAGTGCTTTTCAAGATTGCACCATTTTATTTAGAGATGCTGGTCTTCTAGTGTTAACTCTGAAGCTGGTTTCCCAAAATCTAGCCCTCTGTTAATGAAAAGAAAATGTTTTCAGCACTCACATGCTACGTTAGGTGAGAAAGTGCCCCAAGAAACACCACAAATTGAAGTGATATGTTATCAAAGAGCCCTGAATTACAGCAGCTTCACTGAAATCTCTCTTAGTGTGACAAGGAAGAAAAACAAAATTAAACAGTAATCAATAAGAACTGGAGAAATGCTGGAGAGGTCATAAGAGGCAACTTGAATGGAATAATCTGATTGAAAGTGTGATCTTTGATGTCAGAAAAAGTGTTTATTGACTTTAATTCGTGAAGAGAGTATGCTGCAAGACATTTTCATTTTTGAGAATCAAATAAAAAAGTAAATCAGAAGGGAAAAGAATCAGGAGGAATAAAACATACAGGAGACCTCAAATTTGAGATGAAAGCTTACTATGCATGCAGAAAAGTTAGAGACTTGAATTTCAGTGGCTCTCTTGTCATTGGTAATCACTAGATGGATTTTGCCGCCTTAATTTATACCTAGGGGAAAACGAAGCCACAGGCAGTTCCCAAAAAACAAAAATAAATAAATAAATAAATGATCCCATTGACCCAAGCTGAACATATTTTCATTTTTCAGTTCAGTGGTCAAACTAGAAAATCAATTGTGTTCACAACTCTATTTCAACACTCTTAGTCCGCAGTTCTGAAGCAGAATGAGGAAGGTGCAATGCAGAGGAGCGTTCTAGTTTCAGGTTTCTCTTCTGACAGCTTCATACAGATCTAGTTGAGACAAACAGATGAGGCAAAAAAGCTGATTTATTGCAATTTGAAAGCTAGCAGTCTCCCATACTTAGGCATAGCAGTGAGGCTGCTAGCAGGGGGCTGTCAGCATTAAGATATCAAGATTGTAAAGAGACTCCAGACTGAGCTGATGGCAGTTGATACTTGAAGTCAGGAGCTCAGCTGTGAACAGACAGCATCTATAACAATGCTGAAGATGTTGAGGGCACAAATTCATACATTATCCTGCCACTGAGTTTGCCCCAGCTCACTCTTCTGTTGCAAGCAGCTGGAAAAACACTATAGGCTCCAGAGAGCAAGGCAGTAAAAAATCCTCTCTGCTATGACCAAGAACTGACAGACAGGTTGTAGAATATCCCTCTTCAGTGTGGAGTACTGGGAGCTGCAACAGTGATGAGATTTGTCACCACAGTAGCTTTGTCCACGATGTTTTTTTGTTATTACTAACAAAAAGAAGCAAGTGGCTAGCTGGAAGTGAACCCACTAGCCTCAGTCATGATATCTACAGGATTCAGTGGGTTCAGAATTCTTCTCCTTGGCGAGGCTCCTTCCAAAATAATAATAAAATAATTTATTAGCTAGGATGGGGCTGCAGGCATTAGCCTGGAAGAAGAGACAAGGGAGAGCAGCTGGAAGAAGCATTAGGGGGGTTTGGCAGGAGCACGCATCTACTGCACGTTTTGTAGCAACACAGACCAGGAGGGCAGAGCACATCCACCAATAACTCAAGAGATGTCCTAAAAAACGAGGCTGAACGTTGTCTGCACTACTTCTGCTGGCCTGACCTTTGTACCACATATTCTTCACCCCCTTGACAGCAACCAACAGCTCTGACAGGGAGCCTCCAGTCTCCTGCTGTTCCTGTTGGTTTGGTGAGCTGGATTTATCTGATGCAGCCTTCCCAAAGTGCACAGTCCTAAGCACTAAGAACCCATCTCTGGTTCTACCCAGCTCAGTAAGCAAAGCTGCTCGACTTTCACCCGAATCTGGCTTCACCAACAATGACTCTAATATCTTCTGAGTGGATATACTGAGCTCCTTGCTAATGGTACGTGTTCTATTGAGGCTGATAGCCATGATTTAATATAGGCTTGGGCAGGTAGGCTGTATCTGTTAAATTGCAGTAATTAAGGCTACGTCTGTTCTTAAACAAGCAATGAATAACTCTGCATTGCAATTGTAAAATACCTTACATTTTACAATTTATATTTTACATAAAATTTGAACTTCTACTGGAGCTTATGGGGTAGGGCTTTTAGGAAAAGCTTGCAAAAGTTTGGTCAGCATTCACACTGCTAATCCCAGAGATGGACTGGTTATCATTAAATAGAACAAAAATGTTGTTGAATAAATAGTGAAGGCGAATGGCGTTCTATGCTGAAGAGAAAATAAATTATCTAACGTGAGATAGTGTATTAGCCATACCATGGAACTGTCAAATAAAAGAAGGGACTCAAAAAAAAAAAAGTCAAGGAAAATGAAGTAGTATCTACCTGCACTTTGGAAAGAGAGAATGGCTAATTAAAAAGAAAAAACATATATTTAAAACATGATTGCTCTTCTTGCGTTCAAAGACAGCCTCAGACGAGGAGCAAAAGGACAGTCCTAAACAGAAACCCCAGGGAGCCTAAAAGCAGTGAGCCAAAGGAAACCTTTCTTTCAGTGCCTGTGGGGAGCAGAACCTGCTCTGTAACAGATGGTCCCTGTCTGCCTTCTGACATCTTTAGCAGCTTTAAGCTGAGGCATGTCTGTGCTCAGCTTTCCTTTATTCTCTGCCTCCTCTAACAACATGACCACATGTAAACAGCTCTCCTCGGAATAAAAGTTCATCCAGACAGACCTCCAGGAATACTGCTGTAACAAGGCACACAAGGCTCTACACTACAATGGTTAAGACTTCAGATTTACGCCCACTCAGAGACATTACAGTTTGATAAAAAATAATGGACTGAGTTTGGATATTCACAGCTCCACCTGATCCTGCCTTATCACGAATGAATATGCAGCTTCCCTGTCACAGAAGAACCAGACAGCAGCATGGGTCAGTGGGGAGACAGGGTGCACATTTAACTACAGGTGGTAGGAACAGGCTACAACAAGACCCCATATACTGCAGCCTGAAAGACTGTACTTCCTTCATTTTGGGTGAACAGTTGTTTTTATGGCAGAGATGCACTGCACAACGATACTGTTCTCTGTCTAATCAATGACAGCTCCCAGCAAATGTTCTTTCCCTCAGCAGCCTTCAAGGTGGGCAGCTTCACAGCTTTACGTGTAGGAAGTGCAATTCCAGAGACAAAAAAGAGCCATTGTTTCTCTGTGGCAGACATGGGGAGCAATGTTCAGCCCTCATCAGGTCCTGTTAAGGAAAATTTTCAGAGTTCTCAGTCTAACTCACCTATTTCACAAGACAGCACTATCCACGTTTGCAGAACCAACAATGTGAGTTGCCTTGCCTTGGAACCTGAAACTATGGCCTGAACCCATCACACAGAACAAACGGCCCTAATTCACCAGCACAGGCTGCTCTGTCAGGTGTCAGACCCCATCTTTATTCCCTCATTCTTCTGCAAGTTGCAAACAGTTAGGAATTATTTCATCTTTGCACTTTCCTGTCTTTCCTCTGAGGAAGTTTAACGAACCAGCTCCTCCCTCCCTCGTGATGATGAGTTTCAAATGCATGGTTATAGCTAACTCATATTCAACAACTGCTGCAAATACCAGATATATCAAAGATTTTCCTAATTTAATCTCTGACAGCAAATAACCAAATCCCTTTCAGAATAAAAAAAGACCATGGAAAACCGAGCTCCTAGAGGCCCTTATTAATCCCTTCTGTAACTTGATGCACTTTGCATTACATCAGAGAATACACCTGATCTCCTGTGACATTACTCAATTCCAAAGTGACTATGAAGGACTGGCCTTGCGTTGCCATTTTTGTCATCCTGTGAAAAGCCCCTCAGTTTCCAGGAATCCTCATCTCAACAGAGTGACAATGTCAAGGGCTAAATTTCCAATATGCTACAGCTCCAAGTTGACCAGCTCTTTTATATAATTTACATGAAGGTCAGATGCAGCTGTCACCTCTGATGTGTATTTTGCACAGTTATTTTCTGAGCCAAGAAGAAATTCACTAGAGTATGTTACTAAACTGAGAAAAATAACGTGAGAGAATGGGAAGAGGCCATGTAAAAAATGAGACAATCAGGCCAGAAGCCCCTGTTCATTTTGATTGCATTGGCATACTTGATCCAACTCTTACAACAGCCTTACCAGAGAAGCATTTTTCCTGTTTGAATTGCGCTAAGAAGTGGAATTAGCTTCATAAATATAAATCAGTTAAGTATAATGCAATATTTATGCCATGGTATCTGATTTTTTTCTCCTTTAGGATTCCATTTAAAAGGGAATAACAAGAAAACCTAACACTCTCAGAAAGAGAGTGGGTTACAATTTATGCTAATTAATTTTCATATTGACACAAAACTAAACCCCTCAGTTTATTTGATTGCAGTATGAAGAGAAAAAAAGAAAGCAGATTAACTAAATAGATTTTTTTTCTGCAACTGGTAACACTGCAAGAGAAATCACTATGCTTCACCAACCATATTAACTCTCATTTATTCATTCCTTCACTGCCCAGCATGCAGGCCACTGCTAAAACCACTCCTAACTCCCAAATCCCTGCAAAGGTATAAGCAAGAAAAATAGTTCTATTTATTTGAAGCTATGAAAGGTTCCAATCAAGATAAAGAATCCATTATTCTAGGCACTATATAAAAACAGCAATAGCCCATCCCTGACTAGTCATTCTGTTATTAAAAAGACTATTTGGAATTTGAAAACAAACAAACAAACAAACAAAACACCCTAACACCCAAACCTTACTATTTACCTAATTCCACATATCTTCATTGAGGAGTCTGCACCGAATTCATCCTTGTTCTAACTCACTGGGTTCCACTGTTGCTACATCAAAACCAAAACCTGAGTCCACCGAGGTCCATTTCAGTTATTCATCAAGGATCTGTAAATCTGACCTGAAATTTTTCTTCCAACTTCTGCTGAATCAAATTCTTTTTGGTGTTCAAACAGATTCATTTTTCTCATTTCTAACACGTATGACTCATCTCATTCGGGCAATAGTGAAAGGCTCTATACAGCTAGAACCAGTACACAGTGTTATGTCTTTGATTATTTGAGAGGGGCAGAAAACATCTGAAGAGGAGTAACTCCATGGATCTACTCAGGCTGTGTCAGTTTTGCCCTTTTCCTCAAAGTATTTACTCTTCCTTACTACAATTTAATTATTCAGTTGGTATTTTTATACTGTTAATAGAATTTGCCCACCATACTGATTAGCTTACTTAGTTCAGCTGGATTCACACAGTAAATAAGATTTCTTGGCAATTTAAAAATCCCTTTGCTCTAGTGACTAAACTTCTTTTTTTCCTTCCCCTAATTTTAGTAGAAACAGCAGCACTAATTACCTGCCCTTATGTCAGTGTTCCCTCAGCAGCATCCTCCAGTACTGAATTGCTGGTTCCTTCATTGTTGTCGTCATTAGCACTGGAGTATTCTTATAAGAAAAACTTCATTCAGGCAGCCTGAGGTTCTTACTTCTGTAACAGAGAAATAATAGTTTCACAATTAGAATCAGGATGTTGCCTATCCTTAATGAGACAGTAGCATGATTAGAAATGGAGATATTTTTCCATTTCCCTTCCACACATTTTAGTACACATTTCAGTGAAGCAAACATAGAGGCTTGTCCTGAGATGCACGTTCTGGCTGCTCATAAAAAAATGTTAATTCATTATCTCTGGTTTGCAGCCTTCTCAGACATCATAAAATCCTAATTCAGTTTTCCTTATTTTAATGGTTTTCCCCACTACGGTTTTCAGACAGGCAAGCTAGAGTTATTCATGTCTGGCAACAGTGTGATGCTCCAGTCCTCAACTAAACAAAGACATCGACAACATTAGCCAAAAAAGGAGAATGTTATGGTTTAAGTTACAGTACCAAATTCCTCAGCTTAAAATCTATTTCCCTCATCTTATCTTAGCACAAGAATACACTGTATTGTTTTTTTAATTTGCTGGGATGGCTGTTTAACAATTTTATTTGATTGAGATAGCAGTAAGAAAGCAACTCTACTGCTTTTATATATTAAATAATTGCTTAAGTCACTGCATTGCTTTGTATCTTCCCCATTAGTTAAGACGCTGAGAATATTTACTAGTAGTTGACTTTCCTACTCCTTATACAATCTCATTTTTGAGGTAGTATTTAAATGACTTGGGACAGGAAGGCTACGAAATACATTTGGCACTGACACATTCCTGAGAAGGGCATTAAATTTGAGAAAGTTTAGCAGACAAAGGAAAAGTCCAAGTCTTCCTCCAGTGAAAGGTGACACAATGAAGGTGACTAGGATAAGAGACGTGTGAGGAGATGAGAAGCAAGGTAATGTTACCTGTTGGCAGGTGAGGATGACAAAATCAGATGGCATAAAACAACACAGAAATTCTACTTTCTCATATACAAAACACTGCTGGAGACAATAAACTCAAAGAGATGTACTGCTGAGGCATTTGGCTGGAAAGAGAAGCCAGCTGACCACATTTAAGCACCCTTGAGCTTTGCAAGGGGACCAAAGCCTAATTTAAACCTAAACAGCTGTGTGATACAAGTTGTCAAGAACTGCTTGTGCAGCAATTTGCTCAGTGCTGGCACAGCTGGTGTGGGTCTCACTAAAAAATAGGACTTTTTCCTATCTGCCACATACTGCCCATCCTGGCAGGATAACTTTGTGCTCTTCTCTGGCCTGACAGGAGGTTTGAGATTCTGTCTAAGGTCAAAGAGCTGCCTGTTATCCCTACAGCGCTCAGTGCACTGCAGCTGACTGCATTCAAATTTAGCCAGCGCTAAACCCCAAGCATTCCTTACACATCAGCATGCAGGTAAACGTGCTCCTGTGTGTATCACAGAATCATAAAATCATAGAATCATCAAGACTGGAAAAGATGTCTAAGATCAAGTACACAGGATTCAATGTTAATCCCAAACTGCTACCAAATTCCCAATTACCGCCCTGTTAAAACGCCATATAGAGAGACTACAAAGCACGCCCTAGGTTTGTCAGCATGGGAGAAAAAGGGTTAATCTGAATGAGTTTCTGAAGTAGTTTAGTTAAATTGCATTAAGCCATTATTCAGATATTTGTATTCGGAATTAAAAATGCCTTGATTCAATTTCTTTACCTGACTTCCAAAGCAATTTAAGTTAAAATCAAATTGAAGACATTTTATTTCTGAATATGAGCATGTACACAGAATTTAACACAATTTAACCAGATTTCCTTCCCAGTGACTGAGGCAGAGAAGGAACTGCCACAGCCTTCAAATGAAATCAAGACAGCTTTCTCTAACAACACTCCATTTCTTCAAATAGTTAAAATCTGTCTTATGCATTTAGGCAGTGCAGAAGGAAGTGGCAATGTATGTGCTTCACGCCATAACATTATATAATGCCATCCAATTCCAGAGGCAGACGTTGGACTATTTAGACTCCATCCCATATGGCAAGACAAATGCTCTCCCAGTTTATTATTAATAACGCTACGACAACACTGTGACTCAGCACCAGAAATCATTATTTTAAATATCTTCCACCAGAACTGCCTTGGCAGGAGCTTTTTCCACAGAAGGTCCCGACTAAAACCTTCCACCCAGCGCTGAGATTAGCACAGTGATGGAACAACCCGGTGATCCACTTCCACATTAAAATAAATGTGTCCTAACCTTCAAGGAGTCGGTATAGCATTTTGAATTATAGATCAAGGAGAAAAAATTTAATGGGTAAATGTTAAAATCATTAAAGCAGTTTTTCATTGCAAATAAAGAGCGAATGACTCATCCCAAGTCAGCTATCAGATGTATCAGTTTAGGTTTTTCCTCCCAAAGCATGCATAAATCTCTTCAGTCGCGTCTCTTGTCATCTTTTTGTCAAAAGAAATTTCGCATCACTTCCCCCCCACCATTACTCCCCCCGGCTTCTGAAAACATTCCACTTTAAAATTTTATCACAGAGGGTTTTTTTTTTTTTTCCTTCTGGGTTTTGTGGAGCGTTACGCTGTGAAATGCACAGAATAAGAAGATTCTATCAAAGAGGAAAAAAAAAAAGAGCCTTAATACAGTTAGTAAAAAAAAATAAATAATAATAAAATTTGTAGAATGACTGAACAACCTTGATATTTTTTCCGCTGTGAACCTACGTTCATTTTCTTCCCGAAGTCCAATTGAAGCTGCGGAGTTTGATGGGCATTTTCCCTCATTAGAGCTCATGTGACACTCTTAGAGAAGCAAATAGATGGAGCTGTCACCCAGGCAGACTCCTGTGATTGCGTTGTCGTGACATCCCTTCCCCAGCCACAAACACCTCCTTCATTAGTTCATAGTAAATACGGCCATAGCAAAAGACTATCAAAAAAAAAAAAAAAAAAAGAAACCCACAAAAAAACAACCAAGAGACAGGCATCCATTTTAAAAGGTTTGGTAGCTTCAGCTACTCTGTGTGTTCCTCCACCTAATGTTTTGCATATGCTGCAGTAAGCAGGTTGGTTGGGGAGATCAAGAGTAACTTATCTTATTAAATGCACATAACTAGGAGCTGACAGCACGAGGAAGATCCTCTGCATTTGTCAGAGCAAGCATGTGACACGAGCGTAAGACATGTAAATGCAACCAGCAGCTTCTCTCCTGTACCTCTAGTTATTAAATCTTATTGGAAAATCATTTCCAACTGCAGATATAGTTGTATGAATTCCAGCAGATAGGACGCAATCTCTTCGTGCAGCGGCATCCATACATAAGGAGCCAGCACTTTACTGGGGCTAGATGACAGAGGGATGTAATGAGCATCTTCTGCTGCATTTCAGCAGAAATTGAGTTTGAGGCTTTGGGTAAGATATTCCCTGTCGACTGTGAGTCTTACAGAATGTCAGTCAGCAAAATGCACAAAATAATGATAAAGCATAATCACTTTGTTCATAATTGTACCATAATATTCATATGAAGACAGACATGAGTTTGTCACTGTCTAACATTTCTAATGGTTTACTGATTGCCTTCTGATACTGTTTTCTGGGATTATTTTTTAAAGCAAATTGAAATTAAACTACGAAGTGACAACCAGCAGAGGCTCACATATGGACTGCTGCCCCACTCCACCATGCAGAGCTTTCCCATGGAGAGGCAGTATAGTTACAACAGTGGCAGCCTGCTGTCCTCCTTGGGAGCCATTGTTAAAATTGCACGAGAAATATTTGTTTTCAGGTTTCACAGATACTTGCAGACAATAGAAGCAATGAACTCTTTTCTCTTGAGCTGCCTCATGGTATTGGAAGTATCCTTCTGTGCCTCACCTTCATGTCTCTGCCCCTCTCTGGGGCATGTCCCTGCTCCTCATTTCCTCTTCTTAGGATTTTCAACCTTATCTCAAATGCCATTATCAAATAAGATGAATTCCTACCTCTGCTTTTTCATTATCTCTGTTCACCCTCTTTAACTCTTTTCACATCCCAATTGCTATCCCAGGGCGTTATCTAAACTCAACCCCTGCCCCATCCCTTTGGATCTCAATGAGATGACCCTTTCCCATGATGCCAGGCCTGTGGTTTGGAGGGAGGTTTGCTGTGAAGAGGAATCCCATTTTGACTGCATTCTGTCACCGCATAAACGCAGCCATGGAGGCTTCATTGCTTTTCTATTTTTCATGAATTTTTTGACACAGCGTTTGAGACAATTTTAGGAGTGGGAGTATTGTACATCATATTCAGCGTACAAGAGCTTCTGGCTGTAACTCAGCTGAAACCTCCTACATTTCACAGGTGGTTTGTGAGCTGCAGATGGAGAACTTCTCTGTAACAAACTTTAAGAAATCGTGCAGCCTTATTCATCCCTTAATAACACTTGATTTTAACTGCTTCCTCACATTCTCTACCTTTCTGAATATAGAATTGCCTTCAACTTGAAGAAGGATTTTAAAAAATGATGTCTTCTTACCTTCTAACTACCTTCTTTCTCGTTGCTACCAAGCTATTTGTTTCATTATTTTCTGTCTTTCCTACTCAGTGCTGCTGCTGAGAAACTAGGTCCATGGTTGGCAATAGGCACACAGACCAAGTATCAACGGGAAGGGGATTCTGCAAAGAGAAATGCAGCTTGCCAGGACAGACCAGAAGAGCAGAGGAAGAGGTATGAATGAAGACGCGGATCTTCAACTGTTTAATCAGACATCAGTTAAGCCTTTTTCACAAAATTATATGATGACGACTTTCACAAACTGCTGAGCTGCCAGTTTTCCCTGTCCAGGTTGAATTCTAGCTGGGCATGGTTGTTAAGGAATTCTTCCAGGAACTTTTCTCTAACAAACAAGTCCCCTTGCACATCACTGTTAAGCTTTCCATCCTGATGCCCAGTGGACTGTTCGGCCAGACTCTTGCTTCTAATTACTGAATTAAAGTAAGAGCTGCTGAAAGTTAAAATCTGTCATCTAACGAGCCCTGATACCACTGCCTGTAACATCAATTAAAAAATAAAAAGTATTCCAAACTGTCCTGGAGACAGGTACGGCTGAAACTGGAACTGTTGTTCACCAAACTCTGCAACAGCATAATGAGAAGTACTCAAATCAGCATGAGACATGCAGACCAAAGCAGGTACTTGGTTACAAGCTAAAACTACTACTGGACTGCTTTTGACGTGAGTCTATCAAAGCAAATGGTATCCGTAGGTTTAAAAATGGATTAAGCAAGTTCATGGTCATTAAGTCCAAAGCCAGATACTAAAAAGAGTATCAACATTCACGACTGTGGATGTTGAGGATGTACAAGGAGACTGGACTGCACAAAGTGCTTCGGTTCATATACCTGCTTCAAGTAATAGCTTTTGTTGCCATCACTGAAGCTGGATCCTGAACCACACTGAGTCCCAGGATACATGACCCCGCAGGCACCAAGGTTCTTACTAGGCAGTTCAATATCAAAGACAGATGGAGAGTCCAGAGGGAGACAGGAAGGGGAATTTTATCTGTCCAAGTAAAGCTGAAATGATGGTCTAAGTACTCTAAGAATAGCTATTTCCTCTCCTTTGCAGCCAAACTACAAGTCAGTAACGAGAGAACAGCAACAAAGAACTACGCTCCGACACAGTTTACTGCAGTTCTGCATTTCAACAATGTACCAAGAGCAGGGGAAAGCACGGAGGCTCTGAGCTGTGATCCTGGGAGCCTTCTGCATGTCAGTACCACTGCTGTGCTCAGAGGCTGTGAGCCTATGTCATCTTAGCTCTCTGGTGGAAATCAGAAGCAACTTCCTTCATAGACAATGGACTTAAACCACTCTAAAGAGAGATGAGACAAGAATCAGGCCCATCGTGTTTTTGTGTTGTTTTGTTGTTTTTTTTAAAGTTGGAGGAAGTTAATCACAAATAGTTGTTCTTTTCTGAGTAAGCTCTGCTGAAGCTGGAGGTGATTTACTCTTTCCCATTAAGAACATTTCTCTGATGCACTACTTACCTTGACACATGCTGGCTATTAAGCTACAGTGTGCCTAGAGGACAGTGTCTCAAGACTTACCTATCCATTTCTTGAGCTCTACTTTTCACTAAAATTGCAATAGCCTTTTCTCTTCCCAGGTTAATTTTGGGTTTTTTTTTTTTAAGGCTGAATTTGCCTTCCCCCCCCCCCCCCCCCCAGCAGCGAGCTCGTTTGCAACATGGATTGCGGTCAGCTAAAAATGGAAGGCAAGAAGAAAAGGCCAAATTCAGAGAAAAGGTCTTTAAACTGACTTCTCAAATCTACTTGCAATCAACCGGTAACTTTGTTGCCTTAAATAAAGAGCTGACTAAGCAAAAAGAGAATTAAAATTTATTTCAAGACCTATTGCTTATGTTCATTTTCATCAGGCCCACGTATTTAAACACTAACAAGGACACAAAATAATGAAAATTATATGCCTAACAGATCAAACAATGCATCTGTTGCGATTATTTTACAATTAAGCCCTGCTGGGACAGGATTTAGATGGAGTTATCAGCCTGAAATCCAACCCTATAAGCTTCTACTGTTACTGAAGGAGAAATTAAGTAAGAACAGAATGCAGAAATTTTATATTTCTGTACCTTGGACATTTCTCCTCAGTGGCAGCACATCCCATGAAATGAGAGAAACAGATACGCAGCCAGTAGAAAAATGACAGTATAGAGGTGTTCGTTTCTTTGGTTCCAAAGTCCAGCAGCATTCCAAGACTATTCACGGGCACATTGCTTTCTAAGTCATACTTCTACCAGGATTTCCATACTTTCTAAGTATTCTGTCTTCAAAATTCATTCCATACTGGCTAGTAATAAGGAAAACATAGGCCACGGTCTGGTTTCCACAAGGAAATGAAAATTGTACCTTGGCCATTTAACCCAACCCCTTTCCATGCAGCTGTAACTTCTCATTAAGCAGCTATTGCAAGCAGGCTAGTTAAGTCTGGAATTATCACTGTGCCCATGTTGCTTAGGAGGTTGTATTTGTTGACTGATCCCAGCATTTCTCGCTATTAAAACCAGAAAATTTTAACAAACAGGAATTCATCTCCCATTAAGGCTATAACAACAACACAGAAGAAAAGATCTGGAAGTTACCACCCGCTGTTGTTGAGAGTTAACTCAAAAATGGTGCCAAATAAAGTTCAAAACAAAGAACACAATGGTAACAGCACAGGCTATATCTTCAAGGAAACCTTACAGCTAGAGCTCACAGAGAAGTTTAGAGGGCTTTTTTTGCATATGCTGTATACATCTACTTAAATAAAACATTTATCCATGGGTAACTGTGTGGGATAGTGATTTTTCTTTTTTACTTACATTATTGAAAAGTGAATTTAAATTATATGAATGGAGGGAGATGTGAACTTCAGACTTTCTCTCCTCAGAGGCCATAGATATCAACAGTCTAAACATTTGACATAAAGAGAACAAGTTAATTTTGTATCCTCATCATACACATGAAATAATTGATAATATGACAACCTCAGCAAACTGACTTGGCTTTGAGTAGTTATAATTTCAGTTACATGCAGAGCTCATCTGGGCCCTCTGTGTAGTGAGAATTCCCTTATAACGCAAAAGCATGGCAGAATTTTTCAGCTGAATTCTAATTTGTCTTGCCACACAAAAATAGCACGCATCACAATTAATATGCACAGAGCATAAACCCATTAATGGACTGTGTTTAGGTGAGCTAAAGGAAGTGAACTAAGATCACCTTAAATCTTCTTATATGCTTTTTGCTGATGCTGTGACAGCAAGGAATTAAACATGCAAGGAACTTTTATTGAACTGTCCAGATCCTGTTTATAGTCAATCAAAGTAGCCCAGTTTATCATGCCACTCCTGACACTGCAGAAAAAAAGATAACAGCTAAATCAGAGATTGTCAAACTGAAGTAAGTGTCAGGAATTAAACGGTATTGCTGAATAAAAGCTATAATTGAAACACACACACAAAAAAACGCTCTAAAACAGTGCAGGAAACTTTAGATGACATTGCAGAGACATCAAAAGACCCTGATAAAGTAATAGAATTGAGCAGATTGTTTGGGCAAAATGTCATCATTTGAGTTTCCTTGCGCCTTATTGCACACAGACATCATCGAGGACTCTACAGAGCACTGAATTACTATTTACAGCATTTCGACCTTGAGCATCATAGTTCCATTAATTCAGTCCATTCAGTGGAACAGACAGATAGTTATGAGGTCAATGAAAATTTATAACAGATTTTTGTATCCAAAGAGGAAAAAAAAATAGCGCCCAGCGTAGATCCTAAAAAGAGGCAACTGTTCATAAAACACCTGGGCTAACAAAGAGCAGTCCTTTCTTCACAACAGTTAGGGTGCAATGTTATTGATCAAGCATTCTAAGAGCTTTATCACCCTTTCAGAGTCCTTGCGATACTCTAATTATGTGATGTAGATTAGAATCTCTAAAAACGGTTAAGTTTCTTGGAGATGGAATTTAGTCACCCTCAAGCATGTCTTATTAACTCAGTGACAAAGAATTGTAAGCAGGAGTTTAAAATTCAGTATTCATTCAAAAGAAACCAATTTGAGAATTTCAAATACTCCACTAACAGCAAGAGACTGGCAGTATACAGCCTGATTATTTCACATCCTAAAGCTTTTTTTTCACCCCTACATTTACAGCGACATCTGCAAGCGCTAATAGAGTTCTCTCTAGGATGGGGTTCATTAAGTCAAAGTACTCGAGCACAATGGGCAATGAAAGACTGAATTTGTTTGTGCTCATAACAATTGACAATGACGCTAATATACACGAGTACTTCATTGCATTGTGCAGCGTATTCAACATCTGGAGACTCTGCTCTAGATTTCTATGCAATCAGTATAAAACTTTAAATAAATACTTGGAAACATACACATTTCAAATACATATCTGAAACCCGCTTATCATTAACTGGAATTGCCCATAAACAACTCAGAGAGTCAATGGAAGAGAAAAATACTGAGTATTTTTTATCACTGCGGGCAGTTAAAAACCCAGCACAGTACAGTTTCCTTTTCTTACTCATGGTATCACTGACACAGCCATTTGAGACTTGATTCAATACTGCTCATGTCAGTGCGTGTTTTCTACTGATTCCTAGAGTTCAAGAGCTCTCTCCTCAAAGTATTTTGATTAGGAAGATGAGAACCAATGAGGAGATACGAAAGTTCCCTCACTGTTTAGGCATTTACTTACACTCAAAAAAAGCATCAAAGGATTTCAAGTAGAGAATAAGAACAAAGGTCTATCTTGCACCCTGGCTCTGATAGCAGATGACTGAGGAACCGGATAGATCCAGGACACTACTACATCTGCACACGCTGGGAAACTCCAACCGTTTCAGATACTGCTTTCTCATTCATTTGGGAAGTAATTTTTACAACTATTTTTAGGTAATTGGTGAGTTCTTTTCGTCACAAAATCTCTTTAAAATCTAATATATCCTTCCTTGAACATTCGTAGAAATAGAAATTGATCCATCAGTTGCTACCCAGGTGAGCAAGTTTAGCACTGTTGCAGCCCAGTTATATTCAGTAGGACTATCATAGCGAAGTTCTGGATGCAGCCATCTCTAGGGTAAAGCATGATGAATATTTAACAGCACAGGGAAATACTACACTGCAGATTTAAGGCTCAATCTGGCAAATACTTACACAAGAGTATATTTTCTTCACGCTGCTAAAGAAAAATACTTATGTAAACATACTCATAGGCACAAGATTGCAGAGTATGGGACCCAAGAGGGGATGGAGCCTCACCAAAACAGAGAAGCCATGAGGTGATCAGCAGTGCCACAGCTGGAACCAAAACTACTCAGGAATATCCTGAACCAGGAACGGCAACACCAACCCAACACTGCTATTTTCTAGTGAGCCAGAGAATCTGACCAAGCACTTCTGATGGCAAACCATAGAATCATAGAATATCGTGAGATGGAAGGGACCCACATGGATCACCAAGTTCAACTCCTTACCCGGCTGCTGAAACATCCGTGCACGAACAAAGAAGACAACAAGCAGGAGGAAAGCCCTATCGTACCATACAGTTGCAGGGTCTATCCAGATTCACATACTCCTTTTTGGCTTCCTTTCTCTCCCAAAAGTTGGTAAAATCTTCCACATAATCTCAATTGTCTGACACTTCCAAAAGCTGTGCTTGTGCACATTTCTCCCAGATTAGGTAAGATCTTACGTGTGTACATGTGTAGCCTTTGGATATCTAGCCTGGTATACTTCCCATTCTTCCGTGGAAAATTGTAATTTCTTCTTCATTTCAGCACTATAAAAAGGAAGTGTTTTGACTGGCTATCTGACACATCTTTTCTGAAGAACTTTTCCCTATTTCACTCTTCATGAAGATCTTTGATAAAAAGATACCTGTAAACCACTTTTTCTAAAACTGGGTTTTGCATTTAATAATGCATACAGAACTGGAACAGTAGGAAATGTATTAATGGATTCCTTTATTTAATTGCATAAACTTAATTCAGCCTCCTCAGTGCACAGAAATGGATTTTTTTTTTATTCTCTCACGTGTCTATGCAGCTTTTTGAAGTATAAGGTCTCTTTAATCTGGAAAACTCATTGATATGAAAAAATAGATGTATTAAATTTGGTTACCTTACATCATATGCTCATTGCAGTACTTGCACAGGCAGACAAAGCAGACCAAAGTTCTTTGAACCAGCCTGAAAAGACAGACTATGTTTTATACTTCAGAGCAGTGATACCTCTTACTGCACCACAAACAGTAAGGTAATCTAAAATCAGAATGGCTCAGCTGCAACAATTCTAATTCATTCTCTGTAGGGCTATTTGTTTCGGTTTGACTTTGTGTTTAGGTTTTTTTTAAATGTGAGAAGTTGGAATTCTCATTTCTGACTCGTTTGAGACAGGACTCTTTCTGTAAAAGGACAATTATTTTAAGG
The DNA here is from genome assembly GCF_002078875.1 of Numida meleagris. Classification (NCBI taxonomy): domain Eukaryota; kingdom Metazoa; phylum Chordata; class Aves; order Galliformes; family Numididae; genus Numida; species Numida meleagris. Next base: position 6,086,199 of record NC_034412.1, read on the forward strand.
AGCTGAAACTTTAAAGAAAGTAGATGTCAATTCAAATTGTCTTTCCAACCCACACTGAGAAACTGTCATTTTTCTACTGATGGAAGACGTTTGGCCCTCTGGCAAAGTAAGAATAAAAGACAACTGATATTTCTAAAGCTGCATGAAGCATTTAGGTATACAATTTCCATTTTAATTTATCTGAAGCTACAGTCGTGAATAAGTAAAAAACCTACGCCAAACCTACAGCATATCCTTGAGCTATGAGCAGACCTTGTACGAAAACACAGCTATCTGTAATAATGATCAGTCCAGCCCTGCTGTAAATACATTGCTCTGAGCAGAGGTTTAAATTATTTTGATGTTGTGTCATATATTTACATTTTCAGAACCGCGAGATAACTCTTAGATAACTTTATTTCTGTTCCTTGAAAGGAAAATTGATGAATGCTTTCTATACATTTTTTCAGTTAAACTATTATCATATTTTGGTCGGAATCCAAAAGGGAACTTCAAGCATCAACACATGACCAAAAGGCCAAATCATGATTTTCCTATTACTAGTCCTCAGTAGTGACTATGAGGCCTTGTAACAAGTATCTGTTAACTGGTAATAGGGAGGGCATTTGGGAACAGGATACCTACCTCAAAGACAAATCGGATTCCAGCCTGGGTATACCAGTCAGAACTCACAAAGCAGTTACATGCCTTCATTCTGTACAGTCATGCTACGTGTTTTTTCAAGGCTTTGCACAGTTACTTTTGTTAAATTCTTAACAAATAACGTTTTTCTCTACTTGTCAAACTGTCTTCTCTAGTGGCTTTTAAACCACTACAGAGATTTATTGCTTTTAAACCACTACAGAGATTTATTGGAGAAGCTAGAAACCATTTTCATAGGGATGCCTCATTCCTTGCCTTTCTTTTTTTCCTATTATATTTTCTCTAAAGTTTTTCATGTCCTACACCTACCTTTTTTTTCTTTTTTCCCCCCCATTTCTCACGTCAAAAATTCTTCCTCTGAACACCATACACCAACTCCTCAATAATTCCACTACTCATTTATATTTCTAGAGAAGGTTGCTAGGAGCTCCCCTCACCCCATTCTTGGTTTTATAAAGAATATGAAACAATGAAATCCCAAGAGAGCCAAGGCTGAAAGGGCAAGTGAAGGAGGAGATCTCAAAAGATCATGTAAACCTCCCATCCACAACCTAATATATCTGGACAAGTCCACATTAAACAAAACCTTTGAACTTTAAGACATTTATGTATTGAATACATGGAAAGTGTTCCTTCTATATTTTCAAGCACTCTGAAAAATATTCTCAACATTTACCATTTAAAAAAATCAACGTGCACTTTAGTTTCTTTTTTTTTTTTTTTACAATGCAAAGAAATTGTGTTGATGAACATTTCCCTTAAAATTTTTAACATATCATTAGAGTGACAGACATGCATTATGCAGTAAAATAATGGGGATATAGGAAAATACAGCTCCTGAAAATATTTGAAACAGACTCAGTGGGGAGCTCCTGGAGTTCAACTCATCTTTATTTTTGTACATAATTATCTAAAATATTTGAGGCATTTATTTAGGATTTTCTTTTGATAACAGTGAACATTAAAATCTTATTGTGCTTCCCTGGGGCATAACTATTCACTTTTTGAAGTACGGAGTACAAAAGATATAATTCAAGCTAGTTAAGATACATGCTATATAGTGGAACCCATTCAAGAAAGGACTATCGTCAGCTTCTCACAGGTTTTAGCAAATAAAAGACTTGATTAGATAGAAGAGTCACTTGTCAGCCCATTTGCAAATGATTTACAGCCACCCACATGCCACAGTCAGCTATCTGGTCACCCGTCCCTCCCCTTGAAGCCTTTAGCAGAATTACGGTGCTTCTGCAGCTTCTTTAGATTTTCTGCCAAGATGGTGGAGAGAAGTTTGGGGAAAGTTACTTTGCCCTTACCAAAAAACTTCTCCTCACACTGTGAAGGTGCAACCTTCCAGGGGCACACTTCTGTAGAACACTTTGACGTCTTACTTAATTCTTGATTTCTTCGGTATTGCATTTGTATGGTCAAGATCACACCTGCAGGACTAATCTTCCTACGCTTCCAACCCACTCTAGGAAAGTATACCTCCTTCTCCGGTTCCACATAAGAATCCATCCACTGCTTACACCTAGTACATTTCTGTAAAGAAATATTTTTAGGCAACAAATTCAATTTATGTGGGTTAAACTCCTACCTCTCAAGTAAAGCCATGTAAATGTTTGCCATATGGCATACATCAAAGTGTATCATGGCTTCCAGTTTCATGATTGTTCTCTTTTTTTCTTGCTGGAACTTCTGCCTTAGTAACATTTCAAGACTCTTTGACACGTATAGCTCAGTTCTGCAAGCATGCTGAATTCTGCTACTCTGTTCATGTGTGACACTTCTGTCCAAAAAAATCACAATGAGAAATATGGTAATTTTAATTACATCTTAAAGGGGCAAGCTGGGAAGTTGTCCCATCAATTCTCAACATTAAAGCTTAGCCTCTTCCCTGAACTTAATTCACTGTCTATGTTGCTTGATGCATGCAAAACTAAAAAGTTTATAATTGCAGCATAAATGAATTTCTTAGGAGGAAGAGTTTGCATCTCATCAATTCATATCCAAAAATGAATCCATCAAGATCCAGTTATCATCCATATGCACAAGAAGGTAATAAAGAAAAGGAATAGAGAGAACTGCTCTCTGTGGTTCCTCCTTTTGAGGGAGAAGGTGCAGGCAAGCTTGTCACCAGTATCTGCTTTCCAGTGGTGGAAAACAATACTGGTAAACAATGGCATGCTACTCCCATAAATAGCTGCTATGGGAGCAGTTTGTCCTCACTAGATTGCCATCCTGCCCCTGCTACTGCATTCCTCCTGCCTTATGCTAGAACGAGAAGTATCAAAGCCACGTATCTTAGAGAAAGTGTCCTTAAAAGTCTTAAAAAAGATATGAAATTTAAAAAGAGAAACAGCTCTAAGTCCAAGTTTACGATTTTGTTACTCAGGTTCACTATTAAGGCTTTCCATACAGCTGCCTCAACTTCCAGAATTAATTAACAATAAATCTCAATTCTGGAACCTGATACGGTAATTCAGTTTTAGCTGAACCTATGTAAAATCTATGGGATTGATGGTTACTCTGGCATCATTTCTCCCCCACATATTTATTCTCAAAAAGTCATTTACACATTAAAAAGCCTCTTTCTTTGTATCTTTGCCATTTCTGTGTCATGGTATAATAGCCTATTTCTTGTGCTAAAATTGATTGCACTATGGAAAGAGAAAGTTGAAAGCTTCTGATAATGGGAATACATGTCTAAAAACATGTTCATAGTAAGTCCATCATCTAAACAATAGATATTCTCATTTTCTAGCAAAAGCCAGATTCATCCATAGTGGGATGAAAATACCATCTGAATAGGACCTGCAGTCTAATTAAATGAATATATTAAAAGTTTCTGTTTTTGACAGGTAAGAAGTAGCTGTCACTCTTCTCAGCACCTTGTGAATTAAACTACTGTCCTTCATTATTCCCAAAGATTATTATTGCTCTGCTTCTTGCGGGTGCAGTGAGCTAGAACAGCAGAGATAATAGGTTATTATAGAAAAATTTGGCTTTGACATTTATATGATAAATTTGAAGTCAATTAGATGAAAAATACTCCATTAGATAAAGTGAGTGTACCAATTACTGCACTGAAGAGCTATTGCTAATAACATAATTGAAATTTATAGAGTGATGGGACCAGCACTGAAGAATTAGACTGTATAAGTGATGGCAATAACAGGCATGTAAACATTTTAGTTACTAGCCATTTGGGGGCTGAGGATGGAGGGATGTTTTCTTAGCAGGAATCTGTTATTACCATCCTGATGTTAAAAATTCACTCTACAGTTAGTAGAAAGTGTTTACGTGAGATAGCTCCCTTTCCCCAGAAGTTCCAGCAAAATAACAGAAATAGACTTGTTTCAGTAAAACTTACGTGAATTTTCTTGGAAATGAAGTATATGTATAAGGAATAATTAGGACAAAGTCATGTTTAAGTTTTCCCAGGCAAAGGAAATTTTTCAGCACCGAGAGAATTAATCAGATGTACAGCTTAATATAAACACAGAATAGTGGGAGAAACTGAGAAAAACATTTTGGTCCAGTTTCAGCAGAGAGACATCAAAAAGGGGAGGGTTTCTGTCTCAGACACTGGACTATGCGATAGCCTTGTGAAAGAGCCTTGTAAACCTCAATTTACAGCAGTTCAAACTAGATGGAGTGACATGCCAGAAGATAAATACCATAAAAATGTTACTCTAGATAAAAAGGATGGTTGTTGTTGCCATCAGGCTAGACTATGTTTTCATATAAATGTGATGCAAATTTCAAATATGCTGATCATCTCCGCTGACTTCAGTTCATTATGTGCCAAGCTAGAAGTTAAGGCTCAAATCGAGACTAACTCAAGGCCCCCAGATGTAATCATTTTGGCTACAGAATATTAACCTGAAAAAAACCCTTTGGTGAGCATAAAGAGTTGGTTCAGTAACATTATGCTGGGCTCTGGAGAAATCCAAAGGAGTCATTTCTATTTTCACCTGTTCCATAGAGAAAACACACATTTACTCTGAGGTGTTACCCCACAGGTAAATAATACGTTCCTCAAGCAGCAGAACCCATCATCCTGGTTCCCTACAGATTAGTGCCTCTTCTCCTATGACACTCCCTGTTAGCAACAGCGCCATTTTTTGTCCCCCATTCCTCTTGCCCCGGGAATTAACTCTGCAGGTAAGAACCAATCTCTGTTGCAGCCAGCCTACAGACAAAAACGCTCCCCAGCAAATGACTTCCCTGCAGCCGTGCTAAGCCAAAGCGTACAGTGCCAGAGCTGAGTCTTTTCCTCCAGGACTAATCTGGGTCTCTCCTTCCCCATCTGATGCCAATTTTTTACAATTAGCTTGTAGGAGCATAATTATCTTTCTATCTTTATTTCAAAAGTTGCCAGCTGCTAACTGGGGAGGAAGACGACTCAGCAATCACACATGTATTGTTTCTTTCAGGAACTAGTTTAAAAATAAATTTCAGACACTATTTTTCAGTAATGTAGATAAAATGAAACAGGACATCTATATTATGGGAGCACAAATACGTGCTGAAGATGAGGTTGCTTTGTCGCTTCCATTATCAACTCCATTCCCAGAGCTGTCATCACTTCTTCATTGAAATTTTGCTGCCTCCTGAGATTTCTACAGTGGGAAATAAGGGCAGCAGTACTCCCTGCACGAATTACTGCAGGTGAAGGGATGAAGCAGCTGCCTAAATGATTTCCGGCTGGTCTGCTAATTCCTTCTTCACTTATCCCACTTACTGGACCCCATGTCACTCTGCAGCTACTGAAGCCTGAGGAATAGCTTTGACTTCATTGACATTTCTTCTCCATTTTTGAAAGCTGACTGTACATGCTTTCGGATACATATTACCAATTATTTAGCTCTACACACAAACCCCATTACTTCCAAATCGTTCTCTCAGAAATCTGTTACTCCTCTTCAATCAAGTTTCTACTCAATTCAGTCTATTCAAAAGAAATCTTCCAATTTCTCTTTCGTGAACTCCACTTCCCCACTCCCATCCTGCCAAGCACAATCAGACATTCATGGTGCTCTCCTTCATAGCCTGCCCGTCTTGACAACGCATTCATACATCCCTCAGAAAAAGTCATCTCTTCCCACTAACAATCATTGCCTCTTCACCCGTGTCAGGGGTACAACTGCTACACAAGAAAATCACAACACGCTGGTGATCTGGGGTTTCCTTACACATCATTGGTGGCCACAGATAAGTGAGGGAAACTTCCCAGCAGCTGCTTTGAAGTGATTCTGCCATGTTACCTGGTACATCAGCTAGTATGTTATTGCAAAATCTTTTATCAGCTGCTTCCTTCGATACCGCTCTGCAGTTGTTAAGGCTCTTATCCAAAGCATACACACAGCCACACACAACTATACCATTATTACTTTTTTATGCTTTAATGAATGAAGCACACTGGGATTTGACCCGTCCAAATAGCTTGTTCTAAAGATGCCAGCCTGAGCTTCAACACCTTACACACAATGTTATACGAGGGAGTACTTGCAGAAATACAGTGAAGATTGTCTCCTAATTGTGACTTATTTTCCTTCCATGCACAACCTTGTCATTTGCAAATGCTCGTGTGGTCCTTCTTTCATTTCCCTCCACTTAACCTGTAATATGCAACCAAAAATTCACTGAATAAATAGGCTTTTATGGATTCTTTATTATTTGCCCTTTTGTTCTTTGTTTTAAAAGCTCAGTCTTTCTCAGTGAAATTCGACTCGTGAGCAGGAAGATACTTACAGGACAGGCAGGGTTTTAAAAGCTCCCTCCAAGGCTGCAACGGGAACAATAGGGATTATTATTTACAGGGAATACTGCTGACTGCGTTTGGTCTTTTAGCCAAGGCTGACCTAGCACAGTTCACTACCTCTAGGACTCCTGCCAAAGCAGAGCTTGCTTTTGTTTAACATGCTTAGCGTGTTTTTATTACCACATTGATATTGTGTCCTTAGCCCTGCTGGGGAGCTTTATTTCAGTACCAGCTCATTATTTCCTAAGATCTGCTGAAGGTGGAAAACGGTTACCTTTTTTTTTTTTTTTTAAACCGTAACTGATAGCAAAATGAAACGACAATTTGCTCTTTCATTGCTCCACAGCTCTCACTATGGAAATTGAATAACTAGTTTCAAGGTCCAAAGAACTAAGCATTTGATAATTTACTGGTAAATGCTATGGTTGACCAGTAAAATGTTCTCTGACTATGAGCCCATGTTACCAGCTGACACAAGTGGTGTTGCACCAATTCTCTTTCCTTTGCTGTAAACCAAGAATAACAAAAGTAAAGTAAGCAGATTAGCATGAAGAGAAACACCTGAATCAAGGTCTATTTTCATCACATTTAAATGAGAAAAAAAACCATCTGTCCCATTTTATGTCGGTCCAAATAATACGAGTTAAAATTTAACCAATTTTTTATAACCACATGTGTCTTCCAGACAACATCCTCTCCATCTCAGTTTTACTTCCCCAAGCCAATCAATTCTAAACTGCATATGCCAGATAGGTACACTGAATAAGACACACAATTATCTTCCATTCAGAGCTCCTCTCAGTGTTCAAGTGCCCTAGACATCTTTAGACTAAAATTATAAACTTGTATTGATGAAACAATTTACTTTAGCTTTTGTGTTCTCACTCAAGGATGGATCAAAATAATCTCTAATGGTCAGATTTCAAAAGAAGTCAGTGTGAGAGCCCCTCCTGGGAACAATGACAGCAACTAAATGTGCAGCTCTTCTGAAAACGCAGACTGATGATACCCAACATTGCGTATCATTCAGAACACTGCATTTTTTTGTTTTTACCTCCCTTAAAACTACTTAAGCCTGTGTTTACTAGCCTCTCTACAGCCTCCTCTACAATGTACTGTGTTGCCTTCCAGCCAACATCTATGTAACTGTTAGATGAATTACCCAAGCACTGAAATAACCATAGAACAGATGCTACTTCCTAAAGAGAAAAGGGGTGAGGGGGGGAGGAAACAACAAAACACATTGTACTATAATGTAATATGCTTTGTTTCTATACCTTATTTTTGCAAAAACTGCTAGAATAATAATCTTTCATTAGAAATGCACCTATTTCTCCAAAGGAAGCAAGCAAAGGAACTCTTTTAAAAAGGTATTGAAATGTATTTCTCTCATAGCTAAAATATCAGTAATACCTACCATAGAAGAAGTCAAAACAACATGGAACATTCAAACTTCAAATAAAGGAAATACAAAGTATAACACAATTTTTCAAGTGCTTGGGGGACTTCTGAGTTTATGATTCCATTTTCAAATCACCTTCATATAGATGATTCCAAAGTGAGCGATGATAGGAACCTACACGGGAACCTACATCCTGCTGGTCTTCCATAAAATTTGGGCCTTTACAGTTATTATTTTCCTACAATTTAAATTTCCATGCCAAGTGCAGTTTGCAATATCATTGCTGATTAGAAAGCTGTGTTTAATTTGCTTTGAAGAGGATAAATACAACAGCATGGGGATCTAATACAGGGTTGTTCTGGAACACTTACCAACTAAAACAAGCCCCTCCTCATTCGTTTCCATTCCCTGCACCTCCTTTTGCCTTTTGGCTGTCTTTGGGAAGTCATCCCACTTGCTGTTTTTGAAATGTTTTGTTCAAAATTTGTAGTATTTAACATCCGAAAACCTCATGTTTCTCCCTGTTCTATCTGATGGATATAGAGCAGCAATCATCACAGCAAAGAATCTCTCCCTCCCTCTTTCTTTCTGTCTTTTCTTGCTGGGAATACTATTATAAACAATAAATGATGATATTAGCTGTTAAATCTTGCAGAAATGATTTGGATGACACGTAATTCACAGCTGACATTTTTAGAGGTTACATCCTTGCTCAAGCAAGACACTGAAACTGTTTGTTTTTACCCTGAGAGATCACTGGGATCTGGCTGCAAGTGGCTTCCTACAATATCATGTAATTTTGTTTCATTTTCAGTTTTTGTAAAGAGCTTTTAAAAAGTCAGTTTAACATGAAATTTCTTTGTCTAATGGGCCGTGACTGCTCGTGATAGGATTTCACTTTAAATTCAGTTCATTATGTTGTCATTAGGGAAGATATGACTGTCTTATTGCATCTTATTATTTACCAGGATTTTTATGTCCATTATTAGTTTAGATTTTCAAAGTACCATATTCACTCAGCACCTGATTAAATGCACAGCATAAGTCAAACAGGAAGACAGATTACCTCGGCATAAAAAGCAATGAACTGAATCTCAACAAATCTGGTCATTTTCCATCTCTGCCTCATTCGTGCTCTGGGCACGTTGTTCTATCCTTTGTGATAAAGCTCCATGTCAAATGTGAAGACAAATACCGCATTAGCTCCGCCTGTTGTCATTTGAGATGATAAATTCTTCAAGGAAGAGCCTTTCATCCCATATCAAGAGCAACACACAGTGCGGTAGAAGCGCAGCCTTGTTGGGCTGCAACACGTTGTAACTCAAAGAGGCAGGCTGCAATGACCCAACACACATTTCCTTACTTGCTTATGCTCACTCTTTACCTCAGTTTTGCAGATCGTTCACTTTAGTATTGCTTCTCCACATTTATCAGAATGCTAAATATGATGAAATTTTAGCTTTACAGATTGCCTTTGCATCCTATGTCAGCCATCATTGTACCCTCCGGCATTATGGTTGGAAAAGACCTCCGAGATCACGTAGTCCAACCATCCTTTCCTAGCGAGACCACTGCAGTATCAAGGTCAACTAAGCAAGTATCAAGGTGCACTTCTAAGCAAGAAAATGACCCCCTAAAAAAACCACTGGCTACTGCCATGGGGTCGGGGCAACCAGAGAAGTTCTAAAAATGTTACCTTAAGTCTCAAGAGATCTTAAGGAGAAATTAAACTTCACTTTTTGGTGCACTTTATTTAGAGCAAGACAAAACTAGACACATTCCCTTGGATTTACAGTTGTGCTCAAAGCATAAAAAGAAGTAATGAGAAAGGACAATTTTGGAAAGATATTTCACAGATCTTTAAGTCTCGTTTTGTTGCCAATGTCCCCTTAAAGCTGATGAATGCATATTCTGTTTTGGCTGAAAACACAGCTCCTTCACTCATCTGTTGCATAATATTAAAAAAAAACCAGAAGGTATTAAAGGCTCTATGATCCTTTTCTCAATAGGACAGTAAGAGCAACATTTGTCCATCTCTCATCAGCTCTGTTGGGCAAAAAACACCTTGAGAAAAAGTGAATTCATCCCAAAATGGCAATTCAACACAGCTACCTAAATCTACTTGCCAAATGTGGTCACAATGAAAAATAATGCCAGTCAGAAAAATGGATTTGTTTTTCAAAATACTTCAAAATCAGATTTGTCAGCTTTTTATTTTTATGTGGCATTTTCCAATTTAATACAGCTCTTTTAATGGTTAGAAAGGACTAAACCAAACTCCCACGAAATTTAAGTACTTAATTTGCACTGAACAAACTGCTTCAAGTTAATCAAAGCAAACCTTCTCCAAATACTGCTTCTCTGTTAATTGCAAAACTAAAAAACACCAACGACAGCCACGTTGCTTTGGTCCAAAGTGAGTTTTTTCCCTTCAGTTTTCATTTGGGCCTCCCTGGCAAAAAAAAAAAAAAAAAAAGATTTCCAAAGCTCTATTCAAAGACAAAGGATAAGGCTGAGTGCTCGGGGAACCTCTCAGGACTCTGAAAGCTGAGAAGTGCTCCAATAGACTCGTACACGCTGTAACAGAGCATGAGGACATAACATTTCAGTACAACATAGGATTGGGATATGCCAGGATGTTCTCCAGGCAGTTGTTTAAGCCTGCTGTGGCTCTGAAAGTAGGAAAGGTTTTTTACAGGTTTTCTTGTACTAGGAACTGAAGTATCAGAGCTAGACAAGAAGAAGATTTGTTCAATGCTGAACTCTTCCAAAAAATCAGACCCACGTTCCTCAGATGACAGCTGATGCAGCAGAAATATTCAGCAAACTGGCAGCTTGAAATGCCATCTTGCAGGAAATGGGAGATCGCATCGGCGTGAACTTTAAGATCTATTACAGCACTATCAGGAGTCCTTGATTTCTTAAAATGGTGTTATTTGTGCAGGCAGAGGAAGCTGTCGCCACCTGACAGGCCTGGGTTATTTCACTGGGAACGACCCAGTGCAAAGCACAGGCAGTAATGGATTCACCTCTCCCTGCACGTGAGCCTCGCTGAGCTATCACACCACCTCAGAGCCTCGCTCACTGCAGAACGAGGCTGGGTAAATGCAAAATTAAAAGTTACCACTTTGTGCAATCTTTATTCACAAGCCATAAATATAAAACAAAGCCCTGTTTATGGTTATAGTTTGCATTTTAAGTGCCTTATTGTTTTACTGCCAATTAGAAAAAAAATTCTGGAGAGCTTTAAAATCTAAAAAAAAAAAAAAAAAAGAAAAGAAAAAACACTACCGAAAAACTTGTGTTCCTCAATACCGTAACAATCCTGTGTACTGTAATCCTGCCACATACTGAGACCATTCTTTCCTTAGAGAATCAGTGGACCAAGACCATGCACAAGCAAGTACTCAGTGCCATCCTGTCCCTCGATTAATTGCCACTGTACCTCCCCACTCCCATCAGGGAAAATGATGTTCCAGAATTTTGTCTGCTAATGAAGATCTAAAATTTTCAGCACAATTTAACTCATGTAATAGCAGTTTTCATCCATTTCTCTTCCACATTTAGATGCTGCTACACCATCAGAAAAAAAAATAAAATCAATAACAGCAAATAGATGCGCATACTCAGACACACCTGCGTGTGCTCATGCCAGCACATGCACATTTTACAAGATTTTCCCAGAACTTCTATTACCATGCAAGTTATGAGACTTAGTAAGCAATGCAGGCCTCTGCTCAGAGATGCTGCTGGCCCCGCTCCCAGTACCTTCACTTATCAACAGAAAAGGTTTTATGCAGGATCTTCAATTAAACCATCAAGCAAGCCTGGATGACTGCATTCAGAAAGACTTGAAACAGCCTTTTAAAGCTACCTTCTAAAAACATAATTTAAAGATTTGCCTCTGGCGATGTTTCAGGTGTGTATAAAGTGTTGTTTTTCTCCATGGCTTATTTGTCTCCTTCGTCATTTGCAATGAGCCTGATTTTAATTGTTGTTCTACCTTTGTGATTGCAGCTTCACTATTGCTTTGGGGTTTGTTTTTGATTTTTCATGTGACTCGTGTCAGCTAGCATGGAGGAAAGAACAAGAAAGCTCCTGGGAAACTGAAAGAAATAAGCGTATCTGAAACAACTTCTGTTGATTAATTGAATGAAGAAAATGAATAGACAGGTGCTCCCAAAGATGCTTTTACTCCAGCATACAATGCAGTAAGCCAACGTCATTTAATCTGGTGCAAAGAGAGAAAATGGGAAATGCTTTGCACCTACTTTTACAAATCCTTTGAATTCAGAAAATAAAGTATTTGGAGATCAATTAAAAAAAAAAAACTTTAAAAACAACCCCCTCTAATTAATAGTTCCTAAACACAAATAAATGTGACAAAACCTTCTGCCCACACAGAGAATCTGCACTGTGCCTAACTGTAGGACATACTGAATGAGGAGGAGGATGATAGAGGAAAAATGGTTCTCTCCCCGTTCAGTCCTTAAATACCACCTCCAGGAATGGAATTCTGCTCATCTCCTGACCCAAGACTTCTCTGCAAGCAATCACCTCAAGTGGGATCACTTCTACTTTCCAGCTGCTGGCGTCTGGGCACTTGCAGGCAGATTGGCAGGACTTGCTGAGTGCCATCAGCTGCAGCTGAGATCAATTAGAGCTGAGCTTTAAATGCTAAGATGTCTTTAAAATAAAATCTCCATGTCAGCCCAGACTAGGTGACATTTTCTACACATTTAAACTTTACCTTTCTGGGCTCCGGTTCCACTGACATAAAGCAGCAATGTCACCCAATACTCTGAAAAATGTTATATGAAGATCAGTTCATTTATATCCATAAAAGATTTAGAAAAAAATACTGAAAGCACTCAAGAAATGCCACAAGTAAGTCAGGTTTTACTCAGAGCAGCATTTGCATAGCTAGCAGTCAGTTTCTTGTGGGGAGCAAGAGGAAATACTGTCTAAGTCCCCAGAGAAAGCCATGACATGGAAGTGAGTAGAAAGGGCAGTAAGTGATGATTTAACTGAAGACCAGAGACAGCACAAGGAAGTAGGAGTTGAAGTTTCACGTGCATCTTTAGTTCTGAGATTTCTCATCTGGATGTTTAACTTTTCAAACTTAAAGATGCTTTTTACTTTATAATTCAAGTTATTTAAATCGAGCTGATAGAACCAAACAACTTGAGAGTACACATACCACATTTTGCATGTCAGGGAAATCCTGCTGCTGCGGTATCACCAGTTACTATGGAGATGATTTGTCTGAAATTGAGGTCTCTCTGTCAGGGAAAATGTTGATTTTATTAGCAACAACAACATAGGCCTGAATCCATCAGGGGCCGTTTGGAAGCACTTCCAACTCTGCATAGGAATTTAAACCTTCAATGTCAACATTTCAACCCACGATGCTTCTTCAGAAAAAAAAAAAAATGCTTAGGCCACGGCCAATAATTCTTTAACTGAGCATAAAAGACATTCTGCAGCTGATTCTTGGTTACATTAGCAGGGCAGAAAGATGATGTGACAGTGACATACTGGATGCACCCTGCTTCTTCCTGCGTTTCACTCAAGGGAACCTTCAACAAGTCATGACATATGGTTTCCTCCACAGGTCAGACTGCTTGCACTCCAAGTACTTTTCCTACTTCTGTGCTGAATACCAATTACAGCAGAGACTTTCATCAAGCCTTACAGAAATCACATACCCTAAAGCAGTCACATAACAGTACTGAATGCCCTTGCTTCTTATGTGCTTTTAACATTTTTCTCTGCAGAAGTTTACTGAAGATGTCCTCAACTTGCTTATAACCCCAAACTGTTTATAAAACTATTGATCTGCTCTCCCCTAATCTCTCACCTAACATACTATGCATTGGATACAGGCTTTTCCTTTGGTAGGATCATCCAGAATGGAATGGCAAGTTCCATCATGTCTGACATTCAGTCAGATGTAAGGGATGCAAAGAAAACCACTGCATTTCTGCACAGTGATGTTGCTTTGGCCCCATACCACCAAAGCTGTGCACAGTTACATCTCCACTTCATACCTGTGCTACTCAGAAGCCAGTGGAGCCCAAGGTGAATAGGAGCCGGGTTTCCGTAGTATAGCAGTTGCCACAACTGCTTCATGCATGAAAGGAACATAGTTCAATCCCAGGCCAAAACATTGTTTCAGGAGGAGTTTTTTCAGCATGGCGAGGCATGGGAACAAGTTGCCCAGAGGAGCTGGGGGTGCCTGACCCCTGGGAGGCCTTCAAGGCCAGGTTGGATGGGGCCCTGGGCTGATCTAGTGGACGGCAATCCTGTCTGTAGCAAGGGAGCTGGAACTAGATGATCTTTAAGGTCTCTTCTAACTTGTGATTCTATGTTCTGTCACTGCATGCCAGGCCAGCACAGAACAACATAGGGGAAAAAAACATGAATTCAAGCGGGCTTAAAACCACCTTTTCCCTTACACTGTCCATTTTACTTAACCCAGTGGGAGAATTGTGAGCAGGACAGCTACATCAGAGTTGTGCAGGTCAGCTCCCTCAGTGCTCCTCTTGGAAGCTGTATATGTACAATGCTCTTCTGCCAAAGCTCTCGTTTGATTTTGTTTTTCAGTAAAGTAGCTTAGCCCAGACAAAAGCAAACTATCCAAAACCGTGTATTTGAGTGGTTTCAGGTTCTATTTTCCCTTTCATTAAAGCACAAACGCATGAGCACCTCTACATCAAAACGTGCCTGGTTTTGTACCCTGGATCTGCACTGACTTGTTCCAGCACAGCACTGCCTGCTGTGTTTTCCCAACTACACTGTGCTGAGAGCTTGTAGTGCCTCACCACAAACAGCAGAAAGTTGTGGCTACCAACCTATCACTCTAATGAGCAAAGCTCTTCAGTGAAGCACCACAGTTGAGTCTATGTATGTTGTCCTTCCTAATCAATTTGGGTCCCTAGCCTGGGGTCCAAAAATCCATTTGTTATTGTTACTGCAGCAGGGAAACAGATGCAGACATCTCCCATGCAACAGACATCACAAGTTCAGGATCATTCTTCCAGCAATCTAGGATGTCTCCTGTCCAAACCACAATCCGCCCCTCTCAACCGTCTACATTCTTGATCAGAACTCTATGCTACTCCTGAACTGTTAATTCAATCAATTTGTTATTTTCTACTGAAGTGCCTCCTCCTCATCTCTTTTGAATCCCAAACACTGTAATCCTGAAGCACCAGCCACGCTCTAGAGGGCTGATCCTTCTCTGATCCAGGCCCAGGACCTTCATCTGGAAACTGCACTACCCAGTCCCAAATTTTTCATTCTCAGTTTCTATTTCTTCCATGTAGTTCTGGCAATACAAGGATACTCTTTATCCTCATTTTAGCCTTGTATTCCCACCTCTCTCACCCATGCCATTGCTAGCTCATGCACTGTGCTCTTACATTTCCCTGAGAACCCAGCATTTGAGGAGAAAACACTCGAGTCTCTTCTATTACACTTCACTCAGTAAAAGTCAGTAGAGATCGCTGGCTCCTTCTGTGCTGCACTTCTTTGAATGTATTTGCAAAACTGCGTCAATGTTCTCCTTCCTGAAATTCCCATCCTACAACATCCCACTCGTCTCCCGCTGACCAGGAATCCAGCCCGGCTGGGATACCACTTGTCCTGCCAGCAGCAGCTCTCCCACTTTCCATCACATCCTCATCTGCCTTCTACCACAGGTTCTTCAGGCACAATGGGATGTTTTCTGTTGTGTATTTATAGCACGTCCAGTGTAATGACTACAGCTTCTTTGCAATACCAAGGGCAAACTATGTGAACATTTTTATTTTCTTTTCCCTTTAATCTGCAGCTCGTTGCTTGATAGATCATTATGCAAAATGCTTCAAATACTCCCCAGAAGAACACTTCCTTCTATGCATTACTCTCTCTTTCCTTATTTAAATGACTCAGTGCTGTTCTCTACTGGAAAAGCATTTTCAGTAAGAGAAAAGTGAGTGAAATTCACCTTTAGACCTTGGACCAGACTTTGTCCTTACACAATTTGTTCAAGTTCTTCTGCAAAGAACTAAGCTAAGAAAGATAAGCTCATTGGAAAGTCTTCCCATAAAAGAAGGAGATGAAAAAAAATGCAAGCAGTGCAAGCAACCGCTCTTCCAAGAAGCAAAATAAAGCAAACAGCATGCTTGATCAGATTAACAAAAAGAATAAAGTTTAATGCCACAGGTAACTGGATTAAAAAATAAAAAAAATACCGTATCGATTTCCTAGAAATTGTGACTATCAATTCATTTAAGTTCTTGTGACTAATAAAAGTTATACAAAAAGGAACAAGACAGGGAGCACTCTATCGTAATTCTATGGAGGGAAGAGAAAGGAAGCACCATGATAATTTAGTAACGCAGCTGCAAAATATCTGGATCCGGGTCTGCAAAGAGATTACCAGGCTCATAGTGACAGGAAAGAGAGGAGGAAGAGACATCACCTTCCACAGCAGAGTGTTTTGGTTCAATGGGGTGACACATGCCAAACAAAATCACTGATTGTGATGCACGTAGGACACACTTCTTATATAAGCAATTCTGCGGAGAGAAGTCTTCCAAAATGTGGCACATTGGTTTGGTTTTTTAGCTACGGATAAAATGATAACCTTGAAACTCAGTGTCAGTGTGATATGTGATAAGAAAAAAAAGCAGTTATTTTAGGGTTGTTGAAGTATGTTACTTCTATGTGACGAATATGTTTTAAGCCTATGTTTTTTGCACACAGCCTTTTGCTTCTCAGAGATCACCAGCAGCACACTCAGTTGCAAGGAATCACGATCTCCAAGGAACTGGTGCCGGTGGGTTTCATTACGCTACACCAAACAAGACGCTCTCACTTGGGAACAAAGTCGTAATGCAAACACAAAATGGAGCAAGTCCATTTCCACTCTGCCAAGTGTCAGCACACTCACAGCTCAGAGGGACAGAAAACACTGGGGCAGCTCTTGGATTGCCAAGACAAGCCCAATAGAAAGGGAGAGGGAGAAAGAACAGATCTCTAGGCAATCAAGTTACCTTTCCTAACAGGGCACTATTTCTGCCAGCAACTCCTTTTTATTTTCCCTAAAACATGCATTAAGAAAAAACATTAAGAGGGCTTCGAAAGTTAGAAGCAGCACTTTCTATATAAACAAACAGCAGATCTGTAGGAGAAGTAAAAAAGAGAAGAAAGGAAAAGGACTGAAAAGAGGAAAGAAAAACAAGAAAAGCACCGCAAAAAAGAACCTATGCGAGGTCATGAAAAGCAATGCCAGCTTCAAATTTACACCTGTGTCTTTCTCCTTCATTGGTTAGTTTCTGGACCAGTCCTTTCTTCACACTCTGATGTGTACATTATACAACTACTTTTTCTTTTTGTATTTCACACAAATCTTTCCTTTTTCCCTGCCCCCCCCCCCCCCCCACACACAGAGATGTTCAAACGTTTGTTCTAATGTCCTCGCAGCAGCAATGTTTCCCTTTCCTTACATCTGTGGAGCCTGTGGTCCACAATTAACACATGAAAGGGAGGATGCAGGTGCATGCTAGTGTTTTTAAAAAGAGGTCTTCTGGGGACTCAGATTTCTGATGCCCTCAGTTCAGGTACATAAAGACATCACTTACAATGACAAGCAATCACACAGAAGATTAAAGTCTCCATAATGATGCAGACTTTCTCCTTCCTTCCATTTTGCTGCTCGTAAGGATCATTTTCTATTGCCTACTCAGAAAACAGTTGAGAAATTATGTGTAATAAATATTTCCTTAAATTGAGCTGGCAGAATCTATTTCTTCTTTTAAAATATATTGTTCCCAGTTTACTTATTACCCTGCGCTGGAACTTGCCTGTTAAAGAGAAATATTGCTTGAGGGTCCACTCCTCATTTAAACAAATGCTATTAAGGCAGAGTGTGAAGATACCAAGGAAACTACTGAAAGGCTTCCATGGCTGCACTAAATCAAAGCTAATGGCTTGAGATAAAGTAAGTGGAGTTGTTCTTCTGTTCTTTGTCAGTATTAATATTTTAAGTTACAGTTCCTGACTAGACTCTCTGCTTCCATACCCATTTCATCTGGGCCAGAAATTCTACAAAGCTTTTCTCACACACAGCTCATACTTTTATTCCTTATTTTTGGCTGCTGCTCCCACCCTGTCTTTGCTTCCTGACATTCACTGACCCGCAGCAGTGTTTACATGACATTCAGTTGTTCATCTGAATGCCACGTTAATCACACCGGGTCAACTGCAAGTAGAGTTTACCTGGAACACGTGGCCTAATAAACTAATGAGGGCAACACGGAGCGTTAATGCCTGCTTCACAGAGGGCAATAACACTAGGAATGAAGAGCATTCAAGAGATTTTCCTGTTGAACTACAAATTATTTCCTGACCTTTAATTATTTTTTGCCTCCCAACAAGCACAGTTTCCACCTCCACAGCCCGCATCTCTCCCTTGAATGCACCTAGAGTTAAGTATTTGCATGACTCCCACTCTCTTGAACCAGAAAAATCTCTTCAAAGTTCCTTTCCTGAAAGCATTAGATGGACTTTTTAGCTCTTTATGAATAAAGGATTTCTCAAGGACCACAAAACTTCCCCCCATATATTACAGTGCTTCAACCATTTCCAATAACGCAATTAGATCTGGGTGAAATTTTTCAGAAAGCAGTAAAACCATTAGAGAGCATGGCTTTAGGGGCACAGAGCTACTCATAAATTCACTCCCAGTTCAGGGAATTGATCCTGCCAAATTAAAGCAGAGAGACATTTTTAGAAAAGCCTGATCACTAAAATATAGAATTTGACAGGCACCACAGTTGCCCAGTTTAGCAGCTGCCCATGACTGGAACCTTCTGACTCTTGGTGGAGAGGAAGGAGGGAGTGGAGAAGAAAGATTATAGAGGGTAAAGTGTCAGGAAGATGTCTGCACCACGTGGGCTGAAAGAAGCGTGGGAAGAGGACAAATTGGGACAGCTTCAGAAAGGCTGGGAAAGAAAAGAGACCAATGAAAAAGGATTTGCCAACAATGAACAGCAGAAAGCTATTTAAAGAGGGGAGCCCCACCATTTTGGTGGCTTTTCTGAATCAATCTTAAAATGCCACCTTGTGAGTAAACAGTCAGCGTGATCAGTGCTCTCAAGAGCAAACCTTCAGACAGAGAGGAGCTGATGAACATTAGCTGAGGGTGCTGAAACAGCTGGCTCAATCAGTTGAAGAACTACTAGCATTCGTCTTTGTGATTCTACAGAGGAGGAGTATGAGTCGGGAAAACTGAAAAAAGAGCAGCGTAGCGCAGCTCTGTAAAGAGAGTAGCTGGGAGATTTGTAAATCAATCAGATTCACTCCAGATCCTGCAGAAACAAATCAAACAATTTGTCAGGATCAGTAAGATAACAAGGAGGTGAGATGCAGCTGGGGGTAGATTTGTTAAGAGAAAGGATGCCGAAGAAATATATTTTACTTCTACCGCATGTAACAAACTTTCTGGGGGTGAGAAACAGCAGACACTACTGATCTCAGACAAAGTCAGGCTTTCAACACTGTTTTACTCACCAGAAACAAAACAGGGCAAAAATCTTGTTCTAACTTCTTTCCATGGGATAGGGAAGCAGATGGTTATGGAGGGGCTGTATCCAAAGAGTGATTACACTTGGTATGATCTCAGTACATACAGACGTACTGCGGGGCTCTGCTGCAGGTTGTTGTTGTTCAGTATTTCCATTAATTATTGAAGTGATGGAATGGGGACTGTGCTATTAAGTTTTCAAATGAGATGAAGTTTGGAAGGACTGCAGTGATACCAAATGACATGTGCAGAATTCAAAACAGTTTTAAGAAATGGAAAAAACAGTCTGGACATTCAGCATTCAATCAAGAGAAGTACACTGCTCCTAAGCTTAGGTGGGAATAATCAGTTGCTGAATTCACTTATGAAATTATTTAAGGAAGTGAAGCTGAAAAGCTGCGGACTACCAGCTGAAGATGGGCCTTGGAAAAGGCAATCACCTTACTGGAAGGGTTTAACAGGAGAATACAGTACAAACTGTATTCCATGTAATCCTTCCTCTCGATACTAATGCTCAGCATTAGTAAGGTCTCAGCTAGAGCACTGTGTCCAGAATTTCACAACGTGGATAACAACAGATAGAAGGTCAGAAGAAGGCCAGAATGACCAAGGGTCGAAGAAAAATATTTCAGAAAGAAGGAGTTGTGTGAGTTTTTCCCCACTGAAGAAGAGTCTCCGCTGCAGCGGATAGACCTGGAGGTAATAGATTTAAATCGCAGCAAAGCAGATTCACGTTGAATGTTAAGAAGCTCTCTGATGGGAAAAATAAAACACTGAAATAGGCTGCTAGGAGAATTGTAATATTTTCACTGGATACCTTTAAGGCTGCTAGACAACCTCTAAGTAGCACTGATGGAACTGATCAGCCTTAGCACATGGGTCACTAACCAACCTCCTGAGCCATTCGGCAGATACACTTGTCACAAACTCTTAATCCAGCAGATTTTGCTTGAACACGTGTGCAATGAGAAGAGAAAAGCCAACGCTTGCATCCTCTGACTGATCTGATATTATCTAGAGAGACTACATACAGTAGTGAAGGATGTCTCAGTATCAGGCCTATTAACCAAGCAGTAATACCCCTGAATGCTGAGAGCACCGTGTTCATTTTACATCCCATGCAGACTTTGCAGATAATGGTCCTCATCACATTGGTGAGAGGGCATGTTGCCTTCCCCTCCTCTGAACTAATACTATTTGAAAGGCTATAAAAACCTGATGAAATAAAAAAAAAAAAAAAAACAAGCAAAACCCAACAAATCTTCAAGATTTGTTTTTAGCACAGGTAAAGCATAAACCAGCATTGACTTGGGAGCAAATCATTTCTCTGTCTCACTCTGCTTGAGTACCAATAGCTGCTCCACATACACTGACTGGTGCTGTGGTCCCCAGACCACTCATTTGCAACAATCCTCAGCTCCCTCTCAGAGGGTTGTCACAGCCCAAGGACAGCTTATCTTCTGGGAGATGTGTCTGTTGTTAACTCCAAACTGACAGAAAATGAATGAGCTGGCTGAAAATGAATGCAAACAAAGCGTTATTGGAAAACAGCAAAAGAATTTTCAAGAATGGTCTTTCAGAGAATGTGATAATGCCAGGAGTCCAGATACAAACCAATGCTCACATTTAGAAGAAGCACAAACCCAGCGTGTGACTTGAGCTACCGATGTGCGAAGCAACCATGGTGCAAACGAATTACTCAGTTCTGTCAGGTTTTGAAAGCAACTAAGAACTGCCTAACACCTTGCTCTGAGTCTTATTATTCCAAGTCCAGTGTAAATCACTAGAGCAGTACAGCAGCATACTAATCCTCCCTTTTGGATGAACACAGAACAACCTGAAAGCAAAGTCAATGGCATAGATTTATCACAGGGATACATGCTATCCTGTAGCGTAATCATGAGCTAAAGGGTCAAGCATCACAAATAGCCCCGTCCTTGCTGGAGACATCAACATCAGGCTCCTTTCCTAACAAACACACTTTCTCACATGGAGCAAGTGATACACTTTTCTCCCCGAGGAAATTTTTCTTTTTCTTCTAAGAATTTAGGCTCTGCTCTCTGTAAGTAGTATCACAGTGGTGCCATCCTGGCTGTGGTTTGTGCCAAGAGGGATTTGGACTACCTGTAAAACAACATTTCTAGAATGTGTCCAAAGCACCATAAGCTTTGAGGCAGAGAGAAGCAGAGCAGCTTCTCCGTGGGTCCAAATTTTGCATAAGAATGATTAAGCTGAAGCACAGTGAATCCTTTCCAAGTTGAGCTATCTCTATGGTTACTAACAGAGATTTTCAGCATCTCGAGTACAAACTCGCAATATCCAAGTTTCAATTGAAGCATTTTTTTGGCTCTACCTAGGAATGAAAAACATCTAGACATGTTTTTAATGGCGGCAGTTCTCCCACATCTAACTCCAATACAGCGCACACTGTTTGCTACGTAAGCAAGCGTCTTGCACTAGCACACACACGAACTTTGCTGCGCCAGCTGAGAGCTGTCCCCACACTGGCATTCCCAACTATTGCTCAGAGTCACAGGAAACTTTAAATTTAACAGTGTATACCAACTGAAACCAACACTACACCTAAACAGAGCTGAATCATAGAATACTCTGAGCTGGAAGTGACCCATAAGGATCATCGAGTCCAACTCCTGGGATGTAATGGCTGTGTGTATAACATAGCTTGACGCTGTCCAGCGTGAAGGGATTTATTTTTCACAGACACTATCTCTGCAAAATCAAGCCACAAGGCGCAGCTGTGCGTCACAAACCTTTGCTGTCTCAGCTACCAGAGGCGCTCCTTGATTTAGTGTTAGAGGCTTGAGGATCCAGAGTGCAAAACTTCACTTGCTGCCACAGCAAAACTCAGAACGTCAGGGAGCCAACAACATGACCAATGGCAGTAAAGTTATGTGATAACTTACGATTTGCAGTGCAAAGCTATAGTTCTACCCAAGCATAAGCACTTTGATTTGCCTTTATGGTCTAATTTATACATTCTCATGCACAAACAATACATTAGTAACTAAAATGTATTTGCAAACAATGACACTGTACTTGGCTCCAAATGTAGAAATCTCATATTTTATCCAAGCCTCCAACTTGGGAATTTAGCTGTGAGAACAGGCTTTTAAGAGATGCTATTTCTTGTGACAGTGAAGTTAAAGCACTATTGTGCTGCCTTCTGTTGCCAACTGGAAGACCAGCTCAAAAAGCAGAAAATGCAAAGCTTCAGAAGACTGCGCCTCAGAAACCGTTCCACGTTCAGCCCACTCATTTTGATGGGAAGACCTTTGTACAAATTTGAAAGGGCCCAAGACATAAATCCTCTGAGAGAAAAGAAACACTAAAAGTTGTCCTACAGATTTAAAAGAAAGCCACTTCACCAAAACAGTGTTCTCGTTCCTAACAAATCTAGGGGAAACACCACCGTTTTGTTAAAGTGGTCCACCTGCTCCTTCAGGATTGGGTCTATGGCAGGGATCAGGATTCGTACTGACAGTACACAGTAACAATACAAACTTAAAATAGCTTCTGAAAATATTTCTTTAGTATTCTGACGGATTTGGATCATCATTATAAAAAAACTGAAAACATATTTCAAGAAAGATTAGAAAAACAACCAAAACATTACACGACCAGACAGGCTTTTGGTAAATTTTCACCTCCTACAGCACAAAAATCTCAATAATCTCGGTAAAACCAGCTTTGGAAGTACAATAAGCCCACCAGTGACTGCCTAGGGCCAGGCTTCACAGGTGCTGTCAGTACCATGGCATCACATGTATCCAGGCCACTGGTGAGATCTGGCTCCAAGTGCAATGCCCACGCAGGAGATGGGCTCTTCTCCAAACCCTGCCTAAAGCACAGGAGCCTGTACTGACATGACCATGATAAAGATTTGTTGCATATCACATGGTAATGCTTACTAAACTCTGCAGCATACTGCTAGAGTAGAAATCCATTTAAAATTCACACTTCAACTTTTGTAATCCAATAACACTGATGGTTCGTACTGATACAGAATTCCCAGGCTGGAACAGAAGTTCAAACTCAGGAATCAAATTCCTACATCCACAAGTTAAGATGGTGTATAGAAATTAATATTCACTGAAAATCTGGCCATGAGATGTAGAAATAATCAGACTCCACAGAGAGCACCATATGTTCAGTCTAACGTGTTGCAACTCCTTTTCAGGGATCTTGGACTTACCTTTAAGATCAGAATTAAATAAGGTGCAGCGTGCACGTGGCACATGGGACAGTGCACACCGGCAGCCCAGCAGCCAACCCGCAGTTCAAACAAGCACTGCTGTAGGTCCCAGGAACACCACATCAGGCAGGTGTGTCTTCCCTGCAGCTGGGTTTCTTACAAACATCCAAAGCCAGTGTGAAATAAAGCACACTTCCATATACGACAGCTCCTTCCTCTTCAGCACAAGAAAGCAGAGTAAGTGAGAGGCTTAATGAATTTGATGATACCTGCCTATACAAAATGCTGAGCTAGTAAGTGTGGACCCTCCCCGCATTAGATATTTCCTTCTCCTTCAAAGCATGATTTCAAGAGGCCTCTCGGCAGCCCTTCCAAGTCCTAAAATCAGCATGTTATCTCGTGTTATACTGGAAAGACAGTGCTATAATAGGGACTTTGGCTTAAAGGAAATTAAATGCAAATCTTATGTGTATAAAAGAGACAGGTTTGTTGTTTGATAAGATGCACACTGCTCCTTGCATTGTTAGTGAACAATTATTTTAGAGGTTCCAGCAGCCCCATTCATCCTTTTATGACACAGCTCAGCCTGCTGGTCTCATTTAGACCAGAATGACCCCACAACCACAGCACATTGCTCTCTATATTGAGAGGTGTGTTTTCTGCTCTCTGTCACAGATGTCTCGTGCAGTTTGGGGCCAGCCATTTAGGATGATGAGCACACGTAGCTCGTCTATAAAATAACAAGAATTATACCCTTTCCATCTTCAGGTACTCAAAATTATGAGCTGATGTAGTGAACCAAGCAAGATCCAGTCAAGTAGAATAATTTCATTTTCAACATTGATTGGGGACCAATTATAGTGAAGCATTAAGAAGCAAGAATTACCTTTTAGTTATGCTTTTCTCTCCATAAATATCTTTACTATCTATGAAATTTGTTATATAGGAAATCATTACGCTCCCTTTCTTATTCTGAGCTGCAATTACCCTCTGATGTTAAGATCACATCAGTGCACACTCCTGCCCTGCGCTCTGCTACTGCTCATTGCCTCCTGGCGCACAGCTGCCCATAAACAGTCATTTCCTTCTCATTGTGGCCTTCAAGATAAGAGCTATTTTAAATGCTGAAGACTTCAGCTTACTCACAAACAAAGGGTTCTGTGCCAACTTGAGCAAGTTAGCCAGACTGCTCGAATCCCCTATTCCCATCTCATGAGACTCGTGTGTCTTTTATCATCTCAGAAGTGCCAATCTAATGCACCTAGACCTGGCAGGCGCCTGCACCGCTGCCTGCTGGCATCCTGCTCCCACGGGAAGCGCCTGGAACAACAGCCAGAGGCAGACGGGGTTCAGCAGAACGCCCTCGTGAAGGGCAGCATGCCCAGGTTGAATTTTGGGCCTTGGATTTTCCAGCTTGATTAATTTTGCCATTCTGCTCCACTCCTTGTTGTGAGCACGTGTTTGGTTTCACCAGGAAAATGAGCATTTGGCTTTTGGTCTTACCGGGGTTGAGAAGTTCATCGCTCGTGCTGGTTGCTCTGTCACAGAGGCGTTCCAAGAATATTAACCTCTTCCAGCCCTCTTGGAAGCAGAATTTTACCCAGGGTCTTGACAGTAGACAAGCTATCAGGTGGTTATGGAGTGAGCGTTTCTTGTAAAGATAATCAGCTTTCCTGTCAGTAAATGAATGCTAATGCTCTTTTCCTATTAAGACAGACTCCTTTGAAACTTTTATGTCTTCTATATATCATGTTTTTGGAAGAAAGTTTTGCTATTTAAATAGCTGCCAGAGCGTTACAGACTTTTATGATCGCAATTTACAGTACTTCATAAATCAGCAGATCTAAGATACGTGGGACAGATGAGACTTTAAATTGACATCCTGTCTTTTTATGAACATTAAAACGCTTGAAATCCTGACATATTTACACATAAGTATCCCTGCTCTCTCGGCCAAATTGTTCCTAAAGTATA
Organism: Numida meleagris; assembly: GCF_002078875.1. NCBI lineage: Eukaryota > Metazoa > Chordata > Aves > Galliformes > Numididae > Numida > Numida meleagris. Next base: position 6,111,766 of record NC_034412.1, read on the forward strand.
AAGCACTTTATATGAGCAAACATAATGATGACAGTCTGCAGATTTGTCCATCAGACGATCCAAGTGTCACAGCTGCAGCAGAGGTCAGCGTGAGATCAGGAGAGATCTCTGCAGTGCAGAGATGGCAGTGGGCACTCCATGCTTACAGAACCACACACAGCAATCCCATGGCTAAAGGTGACCATGGGAAGACACTGGATCGAGAGGGTTTGTTTGCCTTCAAGAGATGGAAGGAAAAGGGAGATGTAGAAGTGTTCACCTTAAAGAAGCTGAAGGATCTGGTACATCTTACTGAAGAGTGAATAAGAAGCAGTGGATTGCGCCCCAAGAGAAAACCCCATTAGACACTGAAACACAACTTGTTTTTACTCAAAATCATACGAAAAATGATTTTTTTAATACCTGAGAAACATCTGTACAGAGGGATATCCACAATGAGAGTTAACCCTGCATGCTGGGGAAACCCTTACTTAGGTTATCTCAATTTCTCCATCCTGTGTTATTTTGAATAAAGATGAAATCAGAACTATTGACCCTGGGCAAAATGAAGAGAGGCTCCCAGCAGAGCAGCACCCAGCAAATGACAGCTATCTTCAAGGGCCAGGTACATGCATTCTTCTTCTAATTTACCTGGATCCTTCTGCCTTTCTCTGCAATTGCAAAGTGCCTTTTCTGCCTCTAGCTGACAAGACAACCTGTGCAAGCATCCTGAGACACGGAAACGTGCAAACCTCTAAAGGTTCAAAAACCATATCTGAGTGCAGAGACATAGCCCAGCCCAGGATACAATCAACCCCATTTCTAGAATAGAAAACAGACTTCCTTGTAGAACTGTTCTGAGCATATAGCTTCTGTCAGTGTTCCAATCCAAATCCTCCACATACATACAGAAGTAATTTTATCTAGCCATGGAGTTCTGCTGAAGAAAATGTGATTACTGATATGCATACAGCAGTGGACTTAGAATATATCTTAAAAGGGCTAGTATATGTATTTTGGAAAGGAGGGGAGTGTGACAAGCACGTGACAAATTCCCTTGAATGAGAGTGCATCTTGAAGTCCACGGACACAGTAACTTCCCTCCAGGAGCATGGTTCACTGCATGCAGCTGTGGGGAGTCACGTCTTGTCAAGCTTTTGCTTCCAAACCCCATTTTTGGGAGCAGCTCTCTTTGCATAGCCAGACATTAAGTGTCTGCAGACAGGGATCTACTGGTTACCCCAGAAGGAGCATAATTTTCAGCATCTCACCATTCAATTCAGCCACAAAGTAATCTGCTATATTTCATGTAGAAATCAGAGTAAAACATTTCCATACTATTGCCTAACTGGGTTGGCCAGCTTTTAATTACTACATATCTCCTAAAGAAGCTGGAGCCAGATATTTCAGAGATGCTTTCCAGTCAGAGGGCAACAGTCCACTTCTCATCATGAAGAAAAACGAGCAATTAAGCCAGGAAAGCATCATCACATCATTGGAAATGACCCCAGGAGGTAGATGATAGCCTTAAACGATGCGACTCATATTGGCGGTCTGTGAAACCATACCAAAGAAATTATTTGGTTATTAAAAACACCAAGCAAAAGCAACCACCCTCTGGACTTAGTTGCTGGCTGTAATCAAATAAACATTCATGCATGTCCCTTATCACTCAGCCACACACACTAAAACCTGAAAGAACAAAACTAATAAACACTAATAATGAACCCGAACTCGCTGTTGGTAAGCTTCACTCACTTTTTAGTTACACTTCTCCTCTTCAAAAGGTATCAGTTAAAGAAATCAACCTCCCTCTTCCCTCCTGCCAACAAGCACTGTTAACAGAAGACACGTAAAATATTACAGCTATCATTATTGTCCTTGTACGAGCCAGCCATCCTGAATTGCTTCCCTTCCCTACAGCAATATAGCTGAATGGTTACAGCCAAGAGAAGAGCGAAGAGCAAGCTCTACTATTAGTTACGCTAGTGCAAACGCCAGCAGAAGCTGAGCCTGTCATTACATTGGTGGAATTATTGTTACAACCAATTTGTCTCGTGGTCGGGGCGTGGGTTCATTTTTCTAAGCACCACGGAAAAAAACAACACTTGCTCACAGCCTCTTCACCAATAGCGGTATGCAGAAGTTGTACAGGACAGTGGAACATCTGAACCTCAAAACACCTCTGAGTTATGAATGAGGCAATTCAGGTGCAGAGATGCTGAGAGACATTAGGTGCCCAAATGCGCGGTGAGAATGAGACTCTTAGATGTGAATGGCTTTAACTTCCCCACTCTCCAGTCAGGCAGGTACATCTGTGCTGCCTTCGCTATACAGAGGAATAACAGTGCAAAGAAGTGCCCGCTTTTAAGGGTATTTCTGGCACTTCAGCCTGAACCCATCCTATCCGATCTCAGGCACTTGACTGAGACTCTAAATAGTGCTTATTTGGCAAAACAAATCTCCTCTAAAGACGCCCTCACCCTCCAACACCTCCAACACTCCTGACAACACTCCCCTCAGCTGCGTGTCAGCGGTTTCATGGTACGATTCCACCCCCAGCTTCCCCAAAGTTGCCGCTTCCTAATGACAGGAGCTCAGCCATGCAGCCGTGCCAGCACTGCCCGGAGCCAGGGCTGCTCCAGCTGCAGCCGCCTGCTGCAGGCTCTGCCATGGGGCAGCACACACACACAAGCAAAGGTGGCTTGTGTCACATCTCACCCATTTGCTATTCAATGAATGCAACGATGACAACCACATGGTTAAGTAACCTCCAGATAGGGTGCAGAATGTATAAATCCTAACAATGAACCACAGTCCCAGACACATCTACGCAATCTTGTTCTCACCCACATCCCTCAACAAGCCCTTTTAGAAACTTCAGCTTCGTAGAGGACCTTCCATCCCTATGAATACGAATGCAGGCAGCAAGGATAAGGAAATACAATCATTTGCATAAAAAATACACACCACGAGAATCTGTATAATCAGCACAAACACCAGTATCTTTGATTATCTTTCTTTGGTAGCACAGAGGCAGCAAGCAGAACAGAAAGCAACAGGAATAGCAGCACACTTTCCCTTATCTAGATATGAAAATTTAGCAAGGCATTCTGTGCATATGCTTTTTGTAGTTAGCACTAATTAAGCAAGGTTAATTCAAGATCTCTCTTGATATTCCCAGCTGCCGTGAAGCATCTTCATTGACTGCACAACAGTTTACAAAGCGCTGCCAAGCTTCAGCGAGCAAAATCTTGACTGCGGTTTTCCCGGCATCACAGGGCTGCCTTTAAAATCATGAAGTTAAAAAAAAAAAATCCCATAAACAATAACAGCATTAATTGTTTGTGGATGGCGTTTGCTCTCTGGGTAGGAACTGACTTCTGATCTTTGAAATCCAGGGTCGTATTTGGTTAACATTTTAAACTTTTCTCTGGATCAGGAAAGCGATAGTTTAACCTTTTCATTTTTTAATGAAAGCTGAGATTTGCCTAAAATAACGTGGTCACAGCAACCAGACCTGCAGTTGTTGATGGAGTTTTTTAGCTGCTAGACTGGCGATATGGCTGCAGCAGAGCACTCTAACCACTTCAGTGGCACCTGTTAAATTTACTACCGCTGCAATACAGTCAACAACAACTGTGTTATTGTCTACATGCACTAAAGCAACCACACTATCCCATGGCTGACTGTCAGAGTTCTGGCACAGAGAGAGTTATTTTTCTTTGTATTGTTTCTTTGTGCAATGCCACATTTTGGATTTTTTTACGAAATCAATGGTGACACCGTGCCAGTGTTTTAGTTGCTGCAGAGCAGCACTTGCACAAAGCCAAGGACTTTTCCACTTCTTACGCTGCCCTGCCAGCAAACAGGATGGGAGCAGAATCCTACGTGAGAGGGAGTCCTGAAGAAGGCTGCATAACTGTATATGCATTGCCTTCAAATGAACTCACAGCAAGCACGCTCACAAGCGACCTTTGAAGAACACTTTACTGAGTGGTTTTGCTCTTCCTCCCCACGCTCAGAGTTTATGTCCTTCTGACAAGCAGAAAATACAAACCTTCTGTCACTCCAGTGCAAGCTTTATGAAATTAAGTTGTTTATATAGCCAAAGGTTAAATTCACATGTTTTCCTGCTGACTTCACTAGTTCCAACCTTTGAAGTTTGGTTGTAAAAATCCTTCTCCTTCCCACATTAAACAACAACCCAGAGAGCAGCACTATTTAGGATTACTCAGGGAGGCTTGAGAAGGTATTAGCTTTGTTCCTCTCAAAGCTCTGCAAAACGTTTGCCTGGGAAAAAAAATAAGGCATTCATTTCCTATGCATACTCATGTACACATCTACACAGGGGCAGGGTAGAAGGACAAAGTTACTGCAGACACTTCCTAGTTTAAAGAAAAGGTTGTGCCATTCCTTACCAGCCTCTATAATTCACCCTCTCGCACAGGCACAACTGCTCTCATTAAGGTTCTCCTCTTGCATCAGCTCAAGAACATGCTTGTGCTAAAAATCTTCTAATAAAAACGTGCATCCACCTCCTTAGCTTTTAGTATTCTCCTGTCAGGAATATTAAATGCCTTGACAATCAAGTGTATCTGAATTCTGCAGAGATCTACAGCATCTGGGGCTGAAGAAAACTTGCCCCGAAGCCTGGATCTGTGGTCCCAGTCTGACTCCCTCTCCAAGCTTGTGCAGTTAATATTGAGTTGAGAACAGACAAGGGCACAAGCGTCACTACCTCCTGCTCAGAAAACATTCTAATTACAGAAAACATTAATATCAGTAGCAAACGATCAATGAGAGGAACAAAGGAAGAGTTCAGAGCCAAGACCAGAAAAGCAGCTGCATCTGTTCCTCTTTTGCCATGAGTATCACCTTCTGCTTCCTGAAGGTCTGATCTTTTATCGATGCAAGAGAGAGACCCCATAGCAAAATCACTGTCTATTTCTAGGCACTTCTAGCCTGATGACAACACTTCTGACAGGAGAAGAGATGCAGAAGCACATCTACCGATGCAGAAGATAGCATATCTCAACATCAGCACTTCCCATGTTTATAAAGAATTTGACTGAATAGAAGGCCTGGCAATAAACTACACGAGCAATCCCAGCTCGCAGCACACACATCCACCACAGGACCTTTCTCCCCCAGAGTATCATATTTCACCATACTGGTGACACATGTTAAGTGCTGCAGAGTGCCGACCACACGCAGCACAATGGTTCCCTTGCTGCCCATCGCTGAGCCTCCCCAAGAACAGCAATTCCCCTGGGTTCCCCAAAGCCACCACATTTCACACAAGCACCTTCCTCTGCCTTCTGTGGGAACGCAGCAGGGATGCGTGAACCTGTGATACTAAAATGTAATTTGTTCAGATCTTTGCCTCCGGGGTGAACACTAAGATGCTGCCATCAGCCAGAAAATTTGTGATCTAATTTAGAGGCAGCGAGGCATGTCTTTTGTCTGAGGCTTTTGGAATACGGAGCTGGGTTCCCACTTTTACATGATCCAGCAATCTTATTTTCTGAAGAGCTAAACACCTTTGCTCCACAGGGGAGAGGACGAAGACAAATTCATGCACATTACAGAAAGCTAATGGCCAGGCACACAGCTCCGTGCTCCAGCTGGAAAGGCAGGTTCTGTGAGGACACTAAGTTTGGTTCCGGGGTGCTCTCAGCCCTGCCCCTCAGCTGCTGCACATAAGAGCCACGCTGGCCCTGGAAAGAAGCAAAAGTGTGTTTCTGCAATTCGTTTTTGTCACGGCTGCCCCATTATGTGTTTAGTCAGCTGTTCTACAATTTTCTGTGCACCTTCTCCTTAGCTCTCAAGAGTGGTGCAGAATAATACGGCTGTAATGAGTGACCAGAGCTTTCACTGCAATTTTAACACGCAGCATCCCATCTCACCTGTTTCACCCTGCCTCCTGCACAGCGCTAGGCACGGGCTTAGAAATCTCACACCAGCAGGCCAGGTATCTTCTTTTTCCCCCCTCTTTTAGAAGATTTCGGGGCTAAGCCCGCTTCTTCCAGCCAGGCTAAGAATTCTGTGGGAAGTCTTTCACTGCGAGGCAGCAATCGGGAGGGTTTCCTACAGGTCACTGGGTAGAGCTGGAGCTCCTGAAATCTACGCTTTGCCCTGACCCCACGTTATGCAGCCGCGCTCTCCTCTGCCGCAGCACACACGGACCCGTAAGCCCGGCAGGGTGGGAGGCAGGCAGGACAGAAGCCCCCGAACAGCCCGGGGTGATGGGCCTGGGAAGGGGGCAAACAAATTGTAGACATCCCACGCCCTCAGCAGATCTTTAGGAGAAAGCTTTCCCCTTTCCAGAACGCTCCCTGAGGAGCTGACGCACGGCGCCCTGCCTCCCCGAGGCAATGCTCTGTCCCGCCACAGGCAGCCCCTCGTTGTGCTTGCGACCGAAAGAAACGGAGTTTCACTTCAAATCATTACCGTTCCTCTTGGCTTCCCCAGGATTTCCCGAAAGAGAGCCAGGGCCAAACGTGAGGTGCAGAGAAGAATCCTTTACCGCCAGCTCAGCTCAGCAACCCACAGCAAGGCACTGACAAAGACGGAGCGGGCACGAGCCGTCTCCCGCCGCCCGCTCCCCCGGAGCGCCGCGCGGAGCAGCAGCTGCAGCAGCAGGCGGGGGCCGGGCGCCACCTGGCGGCAGCCGCAGCACGGGGCCGGCCTGCGGGGTTGGTTTTCTTCGCGCCCTTTTTCCCCCCCGTGTTCAGCTCGCTCCTGGCCGCCATCACTGCCCCGCAGCGCTGCACGCTGCGCAGCCCAGGCGGCGCCTGCCTGGCCGGGAGATCTCCAGCAAGGCCGCGGCCAATGCCTGTCTCGTGGCCCTGGGCCTCGAAGCCCTTACCGGCGCCACTGCCCCCCCAGCACTCCCAAAATCCATCTCCTCACCTTTGCCATAGATCGGTCCGGCGGTGAAGGGAAAGCTTCCTGTAGTCTGCAACTACCAGCATCCTGCTTGAACCCTCTCCTCCACCGCCCGCTTCACCTGGGGGCAAACACCCAGAAAAAAAAAAAAACCATAAAACTGTTTTTATAGCCTCAGCACCCACAGCACAGCCTGCAGCCCTCTCACCATGCCCACAGACCCCACTACCCCACAAGCACGGTGGGAGAGGAGCAAATAAATAACATCAAATTACCAAAGCCTCTGACAGAGCTTCTGCCTCCCACAGCAGCACTCTTGCTCTGAAGAGCTCTTCAGCTGCCAGAGCCCGAGTGTTCCTGATGAGAACTTTCCCCCACCTGTGGGCACTGATGTACCCTCATCCCACACCTGTGCCAGGCAGCAACAGCATGGGGCAGGTGCTGCTCGTGAGGAGCTTGATCATGTCAAGGAGAAATTTCATTACTGGCTTTGGCAAGCATGATTTCACTGCTGAAACTTGACATCTGGAGCAGCCAAGATGCCTTGGATTGTGTTCCTGAGGAACTCTGTCTGGTGGCTGAACTGTTTTCCTTGATAGTGGGCTGTGCATCCAGGGCAGCAGGCTAGGACTGGCTCCTTGAGCCCCATCAGCCATAGGCTGGTAGGCTCAGGCATAGAGGTGGTTTTGGACATTGAGGCATTAACACTGTCTGCAAGCCCAGCCAGCAGATGGAGGAGAGCTGAGTGATACCCATTCCTTCTTCCCAATGGACCTTGTGCCTCTCAGCCAGAAAGCACGGGAGTAAGAGCTGGCAGAAGGGACTGTTGCAGGCATTTATGTTCAGTTCCTGCTCCGGAGGAACTTGCAATTTACAGCAGTCTGTAGTATCCTGAGAGCACAAACATTTGCAGACAGTAATTACAGATACCACTTCGCCATCTGAGCTGCTGAACGACTGCTGCCATCTGATAACTCCCTACTTATCCATTAAAAAAAAAAAATGAAAAAAATTATGCATGGCTTGAGCAATCACAACTCACCATCTGAGATGCACTGCACTGTATCAGTGTTTAAATCATAACGGTAAAGATAGCGTGAAATATATTGCTTAAGCCACTTGCATACCATTCCATTCCACAGGCTAAGGGACCTAAGGATGTATGTGAGGTCCTAAACTGATGTTACTGGAGTCTTGTGACTACACAGAACTGCTGGCTGTTGAGGTGAGAAGAGCAGGAACGCAGAAATTTGGAATTAGTTCTCCACCATTCCCCAAGGCTCCCGTACCCGTAACTGATCTCAGAGGCCCTCCTGGTACTACAACCTGGACAATCAGACCAGCTGGTCCACAAGGCAGGCATCTGTGATTTTCAGAGAGTTCAGTTTCCAAACCATGACATGGGAATACAGACAATTGCCGCAGGTGCTTGTGTGGAGCTCTGATAAATTAATTTAAAACAGGTGCAAGGTTTGTTCCCTGAGGTGGCTGAAAAATGGGGAAAATGTCTCCCCACAGCAACTTGCTGCCAGCCAGGGGAGAAGAGATAAGGTGCAGGATTTGCCCAGAAGCATGAGCTGGCCAGCAGTTGGGAAGCTATCAACTGGCTTTTGCAGATGCCTTGTGCAAACATTTACATTTCTCTGCAGACCCCATTCATATTTGTCTGTGTATTTAAGCCTTTTCACTGTAGCCAGTTGAGGATAAGGAGATCCCAGACCACACAGTGAGATGCCACTAATGCTCCAGGCTCACAGCCCTAAGGAAATCACAGCTGGTGCAGGGCTGGGGTACACAGCATGATCATGGACCAAATAACAGGTAATAGGGTTTTGCACTACCTTGTGATCAATGCTGTACACTTGAACAGCATCTTACCTCAGTAAGTTTCCTGAGAATGCTAAATGATGAGTGTTTTTCTCATTGAACAGGTGGGTAAGTGAGCTACAGACAAATGGACTCACTTGCCCAGTGTCACTCCACATGTCCCATTGGCGAACTCAGCACCAGCAGTTACACCCAGCAACTTCCAAGCCCTATTACTTTTATACTAGCTGATTTCTGCCAAGTAAGGTGACTTAAATGTTGAAATGTCACCAAAGATGCATGACAGGGGTTCTCGCAGTGCAGGAAAGTCTCCATCTGAAATGTAAAACTAAAGCTTTCCAGGAAGTTGAACTTCCAAATCTCAGGGGAAATGCTCAAATTTTATTTTTCTTACTGTTAAGAGAAAAGCAAACTCTTTCTTTCATGAGACAGAAATGCGTAACTGTTGTTTCCATAATGTTGAACCACTTCATTTTATTATGTCAAAACATCCTAAAACATTTGTATGCAAGAGAGTAAACAGAACATCCATTTTAAAACCAAAATGAAATTAATTTACAGAAGGAAGTCAGAATGATTTGTTTTGACTTCTTCCTTTATAAATTGTCAAATCAGCAGAAACCTGAGATTTCAGCACTAACAAAACTGCCTTTCCCTGAAGGTACTTCTTCCAGCCTATGTTTTAGACCAGCTCTTCATGTAACAACCAGACTGACTCCAGCCCCATTAGTACCATGGCTTTGTGGACATTATATGGTCCCAGTCCTACACACACAGGTGCAATGCATACAACACCTGTGCAGTACTTCATGGGCTGCCTTTGCTTTGTCAGGTCTCAAGGACTTAGCAGCTAAAATTAAATAAACTTTCACACAGATGACAGCTCAAAAGAAATTAAAGCCCATCAAATGTTCATTGTCATCTGTGAAGTATCAGCACATACGGCAGACTGGTCATTTCAATCTAAACTTCTAGAGCTGTACCAAACCATTTAATTACAAGTAATTACAAGTCAATGATTTATTGCACATCGAGAGCCTTCTAAATCAAAATGAAAAACTGGACCCATCAGAAGCTGTCTGCTAACATTTCCCTTTCTGCACTCACTACTACCACAGAAACTTCGGATTATTCCAGGTTCCAACCTCCTTTTACCTGTCATTTTCAGGTATTTCAGCTTTTGTAAAAGGGCTGAAAAATCTGAGGGGTTTTTTGATGCTGCAGGTCGTGGTGCAAAATATTATCCACAAATCATTTCCTCCAGAGAAAACAAAAAGCCACTTATCTCCTGCTCGTATGCCACATTTAAGAAATAAGCCATACTTCAAATACACTTACTGTCATGCTGGTTAGAGCTCACAAAAGCAGGGAGGGCAACCACCTACACTACCATGCAGGCAGAAGAATGAGAGAAAGAAATCAAGTTCACAAAACCACTGGCCAGTCAGTCTGTAAGCAGCTGGGCTCCCTGGTACATGTCATACAAGTTTCTTCCCTGCTGCTGTGCACTGTTTTGATAAGGGAAACATCCACTCCGACGCTTTGCTTTCCATCTCCCCTGCCTGCAGGTTTCCTAGAGTGCCAGCCATTGCACGCCCCACCTCCGCTGCCTGAGCCCGTTCCCTCTGGTATTAGGAGATTTTCCCATCTATCTTTCAGAAAGGCAGCGAAAGAGAGATCCATTAACTGCTTTTAATGTATTTATACCAAGTACTCCTGATGGCTGCTGGTCTCCCTTCAGCGCTCACAGAACCACCACCAAAGTCTAGGCACATTTTCCCCATTGATCAGCATGCCCTGTGAGGAGCAGTACGGCCTTTTCCCAATCCAGCGCTGTATTTTATATTTCAGGAAATTTCTTTGTGACTCTATCAAGTTGTGCCCTGATACACGAAAACAGATAAATTTAGAGGTGACAATTTTATTTCAAACCATATTTTTTTGTTTTCATAAACGTCTCCTGTTTAAGGTTCTAGGATGTCTGCATACTAAATAGCCTGCGCTGTTTTCGCTTTGCCCGTCTTCGTATTATTTTACTTTTACAGCTGACAACTGCTTTTATACTCTGGGAACACAGTAGCGCCAAAAGCAGATTGAATTTGCTGATTGCTGGAGTTCTTTGTGCTGCCAACACAAAATTTCTTTCCCCTATAATATGTCTGTTGTTTGTATATTCGATAAAGTTAATATCTGTGAAATCAGTCATTTCCCCTACGTCTAAATTATACTGCAACAGACAGAAGATTGACTTCATTGTATTGACAAGAGAGAACTCTCAATGCTTAATACTTGTGGTGGCTTGGAGAGATTACAAAAAGCACAAAGAATGGCTTTATCAGGGGAGTATATTTCTATAAGGGCTGATAAGGTGTGCACATTAAGAAAGGGAACAGCTCGTTTTTAGCAAACTTCAACTATTCTTAAATTTTGCTGAGGAAGAACTAAATAAATAGCATAAATCAAAGTATCATTCCCTTCCTCTTTCCGTGCCAGTATCCTGTTTAACACTGATCTCATGTGCAATATTTATGTCTACATAAATAATTCAGGAACTAATTAATCCAATTCTTTTATAATTACCTCTTATAATGGCATACAGCCCAAATCCCAGCAGCTTAATTGCTACTTAATGGAGATATTTATGACACCAACACTGGTACAGAGTATAGGCACTCTCACTTGTTTCAATTAGGGATGAGGCTTAAGCTGCTAAACTCTGATTTGGATTTCAAGCACCTCTGAAAGTTCTGGCAGTTGGAGACGAACAGGTTTTTTATTTCAGAGGGGTTTTAACTCTCTTGTTTCACATGTGATCATGTACTGGGGCACAGCAGTCAGCACTCATGTACTGCAAGATACTGCAGTACCATTTCTCTTGCTGCTTTGACTCTGGCAGTAGGGCTAATACCTGCGGCCTGATATTGCAAGATACATCCAAGTTCAGCAAGTCACATCCTCTTGTTCTGTAGTTTACTGCTCCATAGGGGAAAACTGCTTTGGTTTTAGAAATAAAGGAAGGTTAGCTCATCTGTTTCAGCTTATCAGGCCTATGAATCCCCCATCATCTTTTCAGAGGAAAAAGTGAGAGAGAAACCTTACAAAAGGACCAAATGCTTAACGGGCCTGTCTAATTTCATAATCATTCTCTTAAATGCAATTTCAAGTGAGCAGAATATTTCCAGAGCACAGTTGGACACACACTGCCAGCTCTATGAGCACCTCGTGAGGTTTTCTCACACATCACTTCAAATAAATCTCCCTGAAAACATGCGAGCATTCCACAGAGCGCCATAGAATTGAACTTGTGGCATCTTTCCATTGCATACATTGCACAGCTCTCAGGGGAGCTGCAAATGAGCTCACGCCGCTCCATTTCTAGAGCAAGGAAGAGCCTGGAGCAGCTCTGCTTCAGGGATGGCCCACGCTCAGAGTCTCTTCTGGGCAACACATTGTAAGATCAGCCTGGGAAAGGCACCGGTGTTTGGGCAGCCAGGGGACAACGCGGCGTTCCTGCTCTGGGTGGCTGCATCAGTTCGGTTTACTTCAGCCTCAGAAACAGCAGAGCTCAGGCAGAACGAACAGCTACATGGATGTATGCGTCTCGGATTCCAAGGACTGCATTTAGTTCAACTTGAATGAATTCTCAATTGGTTTAAAATTAAGGGAAAATAAACAGTTCTTAAATGAAAAATGAGCACCCACAGATTGGCTGGCACAGGCTTAACTATACTCACAGAAAACCACTCCTTACACCAGCGCAATTTTCCCATTGTAAAGAAGTTCTAAAACGTTGATGGCTTTCAACTCGCAGAAAACGTCACCCTGAAACTTTGTTCCATGGCTTGTAAAGCGTGCTGTAACAAAAAGTACTTGCTAATGAGAGGGAATGTGCCAGTGTGAATACAGAAATACAATTTTAAAACACTTAAAAGCTTAAGAATATAGCTTCAAACTGAGAATCACTTAGTTTTTATGATTACTTTTATCTCTACTAGCAGCTAAATACGTCCTCTTCAGTCTTAAACCAGTCCTAATCAAGTGTTTTAGTCAGTGTATTTTCGCGAGACCTGGCAAATTGATTCTATTATGCTGCTATAACTGGCGGATATCTATACATCAGGATGCAAAGGAACAACTCCTACAGCTACTGTTTCACTAAGGAAGGTTTTGTAATCACCCCTAGAGATTGGGAATTAGGATTCCTCGGTTTCTTCTGAGCAGCAGCACAGACACGATGTGCTGCCCCCCAGGTGAGTCACCAATTCCCTCATCCACTGAATGCCTGGTGTTGTTGCTAAGAAATTGTTGTCAAGTGCACCAACAAGTGTTCAGTGAGACTTTTTGGCATTTTAGCCCCTTACCTGCCTGCTTTCTCTATGGCGTTTTGCTGCTAAGGTTCTTTGAGGCTCACAGTTGAAATGCACTGTTAAGAGAGAGGTTTTTTTTGTGTTTATAGGTGCTTCGTGAATTAATCCCTCTCGCCCTGACCTGACTCACAAGAATGAGAAGCTGAATTTGAGCTAAACAACACTAGATAAGAGGTATAACACAGACATTTATGTGGAAATTCAAGATAAATCGAGTAGTTAATAGAAGTGTTTTCACATAAACCCTTTTAATTTGGGGAAAGGATTTAATTTTTCTGGAACTAACCAACATCTTAGAAACAAAATGAAACAACCTCCACCCTCACTCCAAAACCTCTCAATTTCTAACAGTATTCCAGCTTTGTTTTTTCCAATTAAAAAAAAATCTGGCCTTCTGTACACTAGATCCTTCCCTGCACTTGATGAAGATTCAGGGCAGGTGAGCACTGGAGACCACCTCAACAAGCATCACACAGCAGTCAGGAGGGATCTCAGGGGACAGCACTCAGCCCATCTTGCAGAATGCAGCTGCAGGGAGGATCAAGCTTCTTCTTGCCGCCCTGCAGAGAACTGGTCAGACAATTATGATTTTGTTCTACTCTCAGCCTCTTTTCCTTCTGCTTCTTAATAAACGTCTTCTCAAGTGAAAGGACGTGAATAAACCCCCCAGGGTCCCGTCTTCTCAGGATGACAGTCCTCGCTTGTTACTTTTATTCTAACTTCATTGCCTGGCTACCCTAAGGACTGTACTATACCACCACAGTCCGATGCTGATCTCCACTGTCCTGGCTTGCCCTGGGCACCAAATATTCACACTACGAAAAGCCAAGGTATGGGAACAAAACTGAGCCCTGTACAAACCACTGCATGAGAAATGGAAAGAATCCCATGCCAAGATAACTCCCACACCAGGAGAGCTTTCTGCTGGCATCCTCTCTGCAGCCTGCCTCATCCCAGGTGGGCAACCTGGCCGACGGTGGCTGCGTGTAGCACTGAATGCAAGAAACTGCCAGCATTAAATTTTCATCCAAACAGCTCTACGTGACCGGAATATTCAGCAAAGCATTCTGAAGAGCAAGATATTTTATCCAAAGGAACCTTGTGAGTTTCGTAACTTCACTGACTTGGGTGGAAGAAGTCTACTTTTAGAGCTGATGGTGATTTATCTGCTCTATTAAGTCCCACAATAAAGTACACTGCGCTTTCAGTGGGACCAGAAATTAGGCTTTCTGTGAAAAGCAATGGAAGGCTGGAGGTTCCACCTTAGTTACTCTGTTTAAAATGCAGAGAAGCTCCTGTGATGACTTTTGTGTTATTTCAGCTCTAAAGGAATGAAGCAGAACAGTGCCAACAAATAACAGTGCCATAATTGCTTGGGCTGAAAACAGGAAATAGTTAAAACCATTTTCATTTGATCATGGAATTCCCAATTGTATTTTAAAAATTACTTGTTCGTTTCTCAAAAGTAACCTGTATTCTTGGTTGCCAGTTCCTGAACATACCAAATCCTTTGGCACTTCTCACTTATTTTAAGAATATACTTTCCTGCACATGTGCATCTTTTATTTCTGTAACTCTCTCAATGTACATTTCGACTAACAGTAAATACTAATATCCTATCCCCCGTACTTAATAACTAAAATTCTCTGGTAATTTCACGACCAACAATGCCCAGTGTTAAGGATTTCATTATTAAATCTGATTGAATATGATTAAATATGGCTCATGCTTTCCAAAATGGATTGCATGATAGATTTAAATGAACTCATTAGTGGTTAATGCAGCAAAGCACTTTCTAAATGCTAATGTTTGGCTGCCTTTGGCTCGTTAATTAATTTGAAGATTGTATAATTATCAGAGCTTTCAATTAGCATACGTCTACTTCTTTTTATTCCCAGACGACAGTTGTTTGCGTGTAACTATTGGAAATTCAATTATATTTATAATAAAAATAGGACATCAAACTGCCCAAACAAGCACACTCTGCATGGGAACAGCATCTTTTCCTTTAAAGTCTTTTTTTAATTACTTTTATTTTCCAAAAGAACATAGGCTCAGCAGCTTTTGTCTCAGCACAGAGAGGGGACAGCAAAGTACATGGCTTTGCCAGATAATTACATACCTCTGAAGAGTTGTGTAAGATGGGCACGATCTGAATAGCGCTCAGAAAGCAGCAGCATCAGAGCCTAGCTTGTTTCTTTCCTTTCTCTGTATTTTGCTTTTTAAGGCCAGCAGCAATGACGCGAGGCAACGAGGCACAAACATCCCATCCAGAAGAGATGAGCTGGGTGGGTAAGGACACGGCACAAACCTGGGTTCCCGGTGGCTGTGCAGAAGCACAGAGGCTCAGCATTTGACACCAGTGAAATATATGTACAACTGGGGCAATGAATGCACGGGCAGCTCTACTGCAAATAACACAGAGGCATGGAAATAAAGCGAAAAGTCTCTTAAGCTGGTATTAGGCACGGCGATTGGGCCATAAATGTGACAGAAGCTGAGGACCGAGCAAAGCTTTGTAGTCAAAGCTTGTGCCTTCAAGTGAAAGACGTGGCTTATGAAATGCAAGCACTTCACAAGCATCAGCGTGGATCCACGGGAGATGTCATGGGGATAACTGGTGCCTGGGTTTCCTGGAGCTGTGAGCTCATGGGTGGCAGGGGAGCAGAGATTTCTCTCTGGGAGTCGTTCTGAAGGACAACAGCTGAAAAAGTTCAGTTCACTGCCTGAATCATTTCCCATCTTATTTCTCTAACAAGTCTCCATGGTTGTCTTCGCGGCCCACACTGAATTTGCGTCAACCCTTACAACTTCCACCAGGAAACTCATTTGTCATCTGCAGGTTTTGTTTGTGCCAAATAAGGGATCCTCTGCTGTTGTTACCCAGGGCCACAAACAGCTGGAGCAGCAGCTCAGCAACAGACCCAGGGCTTCATTAGCATGCATGCAACCGCCTGAACGGAGCCCTTCGCTGCCAACAGCTGCGTGAGCAGCAATGTATTAACATATGGAATAATTAAGCCCAATAAGTAACTGTTACATTTGCTAGCGGAATAGACCAACTTCATTTGCTCAAATCGTCAATTTGTTATCTCAAAAAAAAAAAAATTCAGGATGCATTACAGAGATAAATCATCTGATGCATCTGGTTTTTAAAATTGCTATTAATCACTGATGTTTTTCCTATGTGCTTTTATACTATTTATGATTTCAGAATGAGCAGCGAGGGATGATTAAGTAGGCAGCCCCTCATAACCTCCCAAAAAACTCAAAACCCTTGAGTCTTCATTCAAGTGAAAAATGTAGGGAATGAAGTAAAATGCATCACCCTTAACCTCGCCACTGCTGCTAGCTTTGATGCGAAACATCGGTTAGTTCTTTGGTTTTCACTGAAGTAGCTGACTCCCTGAACAACAGCTATTTCAGACAGAGGTTTTCCTCAATCAACAGCAAAGGGATAGGATAAGATAGAGCTTGATTCCATTCATAATTTACAGCAAACTACGGATGCTGAGCTGCGTATCTCAGAGAAAAATCACACCTCCAATGGAAGCAGAAGCCTGACACCAGCACTACTGCACAGGAACACACAGAGGCACGTCGCTGGGTGAGTTACCCAGTGCTCAGCCAGCTTGGGTGAATGCCTGAACATCTCCCAACACTTCCTTCCTTCCTCCTAACCACGCCAAGCCTGGGGCTTGCAACACCTCCCAGAACACAGCCCCAGCCCCAGCAGCAGCTCGCTGTCAGGGTGTGCTGCTCCCTCTTACCTGGGAGCTGTACCCACTCAAGCAGCTCACTAGTGCAATTTTAACTTGGAGGAAGCTGCCATGACATCTGCTTTCAGATTTCAATGTCTTCCATGGTGGCAGTGCATCAATATTTCAGTTCATACCATTAAGAATCTGGATGGTCATAGAAATAGGCTACCATTCAGAAATGTCACCTCCTACGGCAGCTGGAAAGGAGAAACAGAGACTCAGCAGCTGCCTAGAGATGGCAGAGATGCAGGAATGTACGTGGGCCTGTCAGGGAGATGGACCAGGGAACATTTTATTATTTTAATTACTGCTGAAGGGCATGGGGACAGACAAAAAACATTAGAACCAATGGAGCTTTAGTGAGGGAGAAGGAAAGGAGCAGGGCTCGTGGGTGGCTCCTGGCACCTGCAGTGTCTCCTGAGCTGATGAAAAATAGATGAAACAAAACTGGCTGCTTGCATTAGTTAGCGTGTGGCTGCTGATACGGGGAGATTCGAACAATAAACCTTTCCTGGAAGACATCAGCATCTTATTTCAGTGTTTGCCAGATGACAGCCTCCTGCTGCAATACGATCCCTGTAAACTTCTTTCTCCTTTCTGGCCCACCTGTTCATGCTGTTTTCCTCTTATGTACCACCCCTGCCTGCCCCACAGCAGGAGGACTGTCGTCCCAATTCATACTCTGTCACATTCACCTCCAGCCTCAGTTGTTCTGTATTTGCAGTCTACTTCAGCATCCCCAGCCCTGTGCACTATCATTTACTCAGCAGACAACAGGGCTGACAGGCTGATCTAAACTTCTTAACAGCTGTGTTTATTTACCAAAGTAGTAAATTGTTTCCTCTACAGCACAGAAGGGTTGGTTTGAACAAACTAACATCTCCGCAATTTGGTGAGATCTGGTGCTTGCACGTACTTCCTCTTGGAACTATACATTTTTCTATCACTGAAGTATCTGAATTATAGGCGATCTTGGGATCTAAACTCTTTTTTTAATGACTCCTCCGGCTGCTGTTTTGTATAGAAAAGGCGGCAGTCTGGAAGCACAGCAAATTGACTCACAAGAAATGGGAAATAATAACGCCGCTTATGCTCTGAATCTGACTGTGATCGCTCCCATTCCAAGGCGCTTGTTTCCTAGTCCCAGTTTTGTTCAGGTTCCATTGCTGCACTGTGACATTAACCTCCCTGCACACTTACAAGCTGGACACTGCATAGCTATGCTGTATTCAGGAGGGGTTGTAGGAAAGCTCAGTGAGTTACCCACCAGCCCTATTAATCCAGCCCAAGTTGTTACCTGACTTTCTGCAAACACTCTTGGAGAAGAGGGGGCACCTGGAGAAAGGAAAACAAAATCTTGCACTTTGCCGTGAACGATGCAGGGGCTTTGCTGTACCAATCCCAGCCAGAGTAACAAGTTTAGGAAAACGCCAGAGATGTAGAAATCTAATGGGAAATCAACAGATCCTTCTTGCTCAGCAGCAGTGATAAAACAGCATTAATAAAATCTCCTCTGCTGCTTTCAAGTTCTCCTTGGGGATATGGAAGCAGCAGAGAACACAGCACACACCTACCCCTCTGCCTCCACCGAGACTCCTGGATCCTTAACATCTCTCTCAATTAGGGCTAACAGGAGATTTTCCTTTCTTCTGATCTATCCCCTGTGGCAGCAGCAGATGCACTCAGGCCTCAGGTCGCTCACCCAGCGCAGGCAAGGGAAGAGCAGGTGGCAACCCAGAGCTGGAAGCGATCTGCATACAGGAAGGACAGCACATGCATCTTCATGCTTTTTCAGTCATTCCTCATGCTGAAAGACACAAGAGCACCCTCAGGTGCCCATTTGTTGGCGAATACCTCCAGAAATCTCAGCGTGCTTTAGCTTAGAAATAGCATCTTTCTCCCTATGTGTGTACAAAAGCATATATACTTGAGCACATCCGTGCATGCTGCTGAGCAGCTCTAGAAGGGAGAGGACACTCACATTGCTCCGGTCCCGGTGCATACATATCAGGTAAGGACTCCGTGGTCTGTCCTGCCCGCCTTGGGGCAGGGACTGGCTCTGGCTTTTGCTAGGGGTGCAGCCAGATGTGGCTGCTGCATTGGTTTAACAGCCCACCTGCTGCTGGCATCCTGCCACCTCTGCTGCTCCATGCTGGGAAGGAAAGAAGTAAAATAAAACTAGTCAGGGTCAGCGAGCCCATGGAGAACAATCATACCTTCCCTTCTGGGAGCTGCTTCTCAACCCAAAGGCACATACAGTACTAGACACCGTCTTTGCTAGGACTGGTAGGTGCCATGTAAGTAGCACACCTGGAACCGGCTGTTCTGTGGCCTTTCGGGGGTTATTTCAAAGAGGTCAGGGCTTCAGCTGGATGCGACCACTACATGGAACACCTGGGAGAAGCTTCAGAGATTTAGTTTTTACAATTCACTGCTTTTTCCTCAAAATCCCCATTCAAACTGAAATTACTCATACGTGATCTCACTTCAGAAAGGACAGCTTTGTTACTCTGAAGATGGCTGGGGTTCTCCAGTTATAAGAAACGTTATGCTTTTAAAGCTCTGTATTTACAAGAGATTTAGTTATTTTTGAATCTCTGTGACACTGGTCTGCTTAAATGCACTTTGGGAGACAAGACAGCCACATGGGCACAAGTCAGGAACAGGTAGATCTCCCTTCTATTGCACCACGAGATAGAAGCAGCTTGGAATGAAATACATTTTTATCACATTAGAAAACATTTACTGCCTGAAAGCATGTTTAATAAAAAAAAATGCAAAAATTCTCTTTCTTAGTACTCTTATCAAGTATACAAGCATCTCTCTGGAGCATTTTATGAATTCAGTTCTCTGT
This sequence comes from Numida meleagris, assembly GCF_002078875.1. Taxonomy (NCBI): domain Eukaryota; kingdom Metazoa; phylum Chordata; class Aves; order Galliformes; family Numididae; genus Numida; species Numida meleagris. Next base: position 6,131,445 of record NC_034412.1, read on the forward strand.
TGTCTAAATGCAGCATCACACACACCTCCAGTTCCCAGGGATCCTGCCCCATTCCCGCTGTTTCTGGGGCACCCCTGGCAGCCTGGCCATGGAGCGTGGCCCCAGGTGGAAGCTGCAGGCAGCCACAGCCCTCAGCCAGGTCCTCCATCCTGCTTTATGCTACACATCTTCAGGAAGGAGAATTTTGAGTGTTACTCCTGGCTTACCATGGACCTGCTGGGCCTGAAAACCAGGAGGGGTAACGGCACTAACCTTTGTAGAAGAGCAAAAAGGTGTACGCGTAAAACTTCCATAGAACAATGGGGCCCATCTTTGCTGGAACATCAGTAATACAAACCCATAAATTACTGAGCCATTGTTCATATTTATTACAGCAGAATTTCAAAACTGAGAGCCTTATTTCATTTTCACAGTCCCCGCTTGCCTCCTCACTAGTGACAGAGATGGTATTTCTTACAAATAAGATTCTTATTTCAGTATTCATTAGACTGTTTGTCAAGAAGAGCAGCTGTTGTTGATGAATTGATTAAGATGCACTGGGGACGGCTCAACCTAAAGAAGAAAAGACACAATAACAGATTTCAAATATGTAAAAGGCTGCTACGAATAATAAAGAAACAGCTTTCCCTCCCCCTCCCAGCCCCCATTCAGGATGGACAAAACAGTAAGTTTTTAATTGCTACAAGGAAGATACAGATTAGACAAATGCGCTTTATCATGAATGCTATCACAATACTGGGATCTTGCTCAGGAAAGCCTCAGAGACCAAATTAGCAGCTGTCACACGTGGGCACGAGCAGCATGCCTGACTGCTGAGCTCTCTTCATGGCTTCTGATTGCAGTCATTTCCCACTGCCTTCCCGTTATTTTCAAACAGCACCCCCCAAAGCAGCAGTATTCAATTAAGACTGTGCTTATTAAAATCCCTCCTAAACCACGTGGAATAAGATGACTGAAAAAGTGGGCAGAGCTCTCCCAGTTCCTGCATCCACACGTGTACGTAAAATGGGAGCCAACCACAAACAACACGGACAGCCACGCAATGGGCTGACGGTCAGAATAACACAGCGCTATCAGCACAGATTTCTTTGCTCAGTTCAGAGGCACTACTTACCTGCAAAGGGAAAGGCATTTGATGGAAATACTGAGTGGATCCATCCACCTGCTAAGTCAACAGTAATAAGCCAGAACAGAGAGAAACAAATGGGTCAACAAATACTTCACGGCTCAATGCTGTAGATCAGCAGCCCTACACCTGAAACGCAAACCCAAAGGCAGACCTGCTGTCCTGGAAGCAAGAAGCCCCTCTACTTAACTGAGATTCCTCCAGGGCTCCAAACACAAAGCTTCCCAGGTCTACAAGCACAAGCTGCAGTTACTATTTGTTTTCTGTAGAAACTGTATTGAATGATTTCCTGTACAGTTAGTTGGAGAAACTGAACCTTTTCTTGTGAAACAGAATATTTAATGGGATAAAATAATAGAATATTTAATTCAGCACACACTGCAAAATTCACAGACTTGAGCACGAATTTGTAAACAACACAACTGCAACAAGCGGCACGTACTTCTGCTTCCTTGCTTTGGGAATTGGCTCTCCACCTAATCAGCATCCCGCTTAGCTGCAGTATTCTGCCGAACCGAAGATAGATGAGATGTGCCAACAGGAAGTGAAAGAACCACAGAACTTTCAAACAACAATTTAGAAAGTAAACTAAGCATCAGTAATTTCAATTCCTCGCTGTTCTCCTGAAGCAGGAATTGCCTGCCTTATAAAGTGATTCACTTACTAGAAGCACTTGGGGACACACCAGGTAACTACGGCTCCCAACTGAAGCCTGTGAAGAAGTCTTGCAAAGTTCAGAGATTCCAAAAGCTCAAAATGCTGCGCTCCTAAGGGAACCAATTCGCATTCTCAGCATCCAGAATAAACAAAAAAAACATCTCTGTGAAAACAAGAACAGCCTTCTGAAAGTACCTGACCGCTGTTGAGACCTCTCGATATCTTCTTGAGGCAGCAATCTTGACTTGGTATCTGAGGAATCAATCTAGAAGCTGAACTTTTTCACATTAAGTCTGTTAGGAAAACCCTTGTGGCTTTTTCTTAATCCTTCAAACTATCTTCTGATTGATAAAAGTGAGATCTGCAGTGCAGATCTCCTGGTCAAGCTTCCTTAAGGACAACTGTACTAACTGGGGCATCATCATTCTTCTCCGCAGTCACCACCAAACTCCTCCGCAATCCTGTTACAGCTGCCCTGCCATCGGAGAAACAAAAGCGTTGCTTAGACGTCCATTAAATCATTTCCCTATGGATTTTATGAATACTTAAGATCGTGAGTTCCTACAGAAAAACAAACAGCAGATTATTATAAAATGAGGAGACTTCAAAGGGAAAAATTCAGGCAGCACTGGCACAACAAACCTACCTGGAACACCATCCCCTCTGTACAGGAGGCGAGCAGCACCGCTACCGCGCTACCGAGCACACAGGCTCTCCGTGGTAACACAGGGTGGCTGCACTCCAGCGTGGAGCATTTGCACTAACAAAGATGCACAAACTTCCCATATTGTGACACAAGCATGAAGTCTGCCTGAAATATATGACACTGATTCAGCGTTGCTCTCTCAGCGTTCAAGCAATGACAGAGAAATCCTGAAGCACACCCGAACTCCAGGTGAATGAAATCCCAGACTGGTTTTACGCTTCAAAAATACAATTCCTCCTCCGTTTTTAATCCATTAACGACGCTTTTCAACAAGGTTCAACTTATTAAAATAAATTGATTTTCATCATGTACCTACGTTAACAGTTCAACAAGATCGAAAGCTATTACTTTTGAACATATTATAGCGAATAAGTACGCTATATGACAAAGAACTAATTCCACCATACATTTCTAGTGACACTGAAAACCAACTCTTTGGGTGCCCTCCTGCATTACAAGGCTCACATTTCTAGAGTTCAAACCTCTTTATGAACAGCAGGATGTATGCTTCTTCATGTGTAACTATAAATGGTTACAAATACCTGAAATAAGGTAACAATCCTTCGCTTAATTAAATTCAATTACTCCATAAGAACTGACGTCTCTGAAGTGAGACCGCATTACTGTACAGCAACCTGCCCCACCTCACCAAAATCCTTGAAGCAGCTGCACGTAGCCGGGAACGTCACCAGACTCCGTCTCTCTTCCACAAGCGTATGGGCAAGAAGAAGGACAAAGGACTTGAAACACACACGTGAAAGAGCAGCTCTACTGAACCAAATGCACAGTGGTAAACGAATGCTGAGGACAACTCCAGTTTCCAGACGATCTGCTGTTCGTTCACAACGAGTATGTAACCACACAACGTATCACTTTCCACTGCTTCTTGCATATTGTCTTAAATGAAAGCATGCCAAAACAAGTATCATTTAGATCTATCGCTTTCCCAACACCATCATCTGCAACTCTTCTGCACCAAGCATTAAAAATTACTGTGATATAACATTCAGCCAAGGTAATATCAAAATATATTTTATTCTGGACCTCTTTCAGATCTGATTCAAATTACAGTTGTCAAAGCAATACAATGCAAAGGGAAACTGCAACAGAAAATGTGCCTAGAAGGGATATAAGGGCCTTGGGGACAAATCATTGTGATGTAGAACCAAAATACATCATAAAGTGTAATTAACATGGTCCAGGACAGTATAGAACATCTATATCAGTCTTCCTTAGACAATAATCATGAAAACTGAACAATAAAAGTCCTTTAAACAAGTACAAAAAACTGTCATGGGCTGGTTTACACTTTTACAACAGCTGTAGTTTAACTGGATAACTGAAGAAATGATGCAGACATTTTAATCCAGTGCTATAGGTAGGCTCACAGAATTAGACCCAAAGGATTTGTAACTCCAAGTGAAACCATTACAACTACAATGTCAATGTCAGGAGAGAGAGAAAATTACTTCTGTATTCTAGAATTACTGTTCTGCACACTGCAGTCTGTTGAGGACAAGATTGCAAAGTACACTGGACTAGCAACGACATGCAGACTGTTCTCTTGTATTTACCCACAAATGACAAAAACATCATGAAGTAAAAATGAATGATTATTTAAAAAAGAAAACAAAACAAAACATGCCTTAAGTTATTGTCAAGCTGCAAACTTAAAGGCAGAGAAAGAGAGTATGTACTCAAAACTACTGATCTGAAGCACTATTAACACTAAATCCGCCGTCTGTAAGACGTGGCAGATCTTCCTGCTTTGTCTGCCTTCGATCAGGCCGACAGCGAAGACAGCCACACTTTCACAGAATGTGGGATTTCAGAGCTTTCTCTAGAGGGAGATGTGAAGACTGCTCCTTGGCTCTCTCCCTAAGGAAAATGTCAGGGATCTTTGATGGAGATTTACTGCTGTCTCCCGAAGCCTTATTTGCTTCTAACATGCCACAATGTTGCTTCTGCTTTCTTCAGACTTCTGGAGAGTGAGAAATGATCCCCCCAGGGAACGGCTCTACGGGGCTTTGTGCAGTTAGAAGACACGAGGCTCCTTGGTGGAGAGGAACACGGGGCTCGGTGCGGCAGCCCCGCTCCGGCACAGCCCTGCTGCTTGCACCAGCAGCAGCCCTGGCTGCAGCGAGGCGCTCGCCCGCCCTAGGCGGCACGCTGCGCGGTGTGACACAGACCCGCATCTTCCAACGCTTATTCGGGCAAAGTTCTCTCATGAAGTGAAAGACAATGGGATTCTGATCGAGTCAAGATTGGAAAAATTGGGTCCCAAGGCTCCTCTTTGCTGAACAGACAGAAACATACAACCTTGTATTTACACGCTGAAAAACCCAGTTTGCGATTTCAATGAGATTCCTTCATTCAGCAGAACCAAAGGCGTCAGCTGCGACTGGCAAGGGCGCCCGATTCCACCTACAGCTCTTCCTAAACACAAAGAACATCTCAAAGGTACAACGGCCCATCAAACACGCCCTAGCATGAGGTAAGCAGTGTAAGGAAAAAGGAGTGCTTTTAAAAGGAAAATTAATTAAAATTGGTAGAAATCTTTGGCCTTTCTCTCAAGATGCATTAAAGTGTCATGAAACCAAGAAACATGCTTCAAAATGCCATGTCATTCTGACTCTGGTAACTATTACCTCCCTCCACCCAACCCAGAAAAAGAGGCACTTTTAGTGTTTCATATAAGATTTCCAATCATCTAGTAGACACGCTAAATAACCCTGCACAATTGTAGTCCCAGAATAAACTGAGTTTATCAACATTATAAAGAGTCTAAAAAAGCTTTTACGAGGACCTAGATATTCTCTTAACTACACTAAAAAGTCCACTGGTTGGGAATCTTTACATCGATTTAAAAACACAGGAAAAGATAAAGCAAAATAGAAAAAGAGGAACTCTACAGAAACCTGGACCTAACTATGCAGAAGTGAGAAATGGGATTCTGACATCAATGCATAGAAAAACAGCAAACCGAAGAGCAGTTCCTTTCCTACTCCAGCATTAATTCTGAGCCCAGTTCTCCCCTTCCTTTCATCCTCTACTTGGACGTTTGCCCATTAACACGTTGGACCGGAAAAGAATGGAACTTCCACGTACGCAAAGGCCTACGCACACGTTTGCCTTTACGCTCCGAAAACAGGCGCAACAGAATTAACCTGTGTGTAAGACTAAGCATGTGCATACACTGATACAAAATTAGGCTCTTACCGACATTTGGCATACTCAATTTAAAGGAAAAATTTGGATAGTCTACCTCACTATTGAATACGAGGTCTTTGTGCTATAAAATGTAATAAATTTATGGGTGTTTTTTTTTTTTGTGTGATTTTTTTTTTTTCTTTTTACATCACAGAATCACAGAACCTAGCACACCTGGCATGCACGCATTTAACAGTGTATAAAACAAGAGGCAAAAAGAGGTGTGAGCAGGAGCAGCACTGTGGCATGCTAGTAAAGGACAACAATAAAACACCTATAGCCAGATCCGCCGCTGTGGGGCCTGGCACAACTCCACTACAGTGGGGCACTGCGGATTAACACTAGGTTGGGGTGTTAGCCTGCGCGTCCAGAGCGCTCACGTCAGCAGATCTGGCATTGCTGGACTATGCTTCAAGCACCTGAAAACCCTGGACCTCTGAGACCGAAGCTCTGTTTTTATCTACTTATGAATATGTGATACTATGCTGAAGCAACTAGAATTACAACCAAAACAGCTGATGATTGAGAAAGAGGAAAATGGCGATAGCCTAAAACATGGCTGTGTGATTTTGCAGCTATGTCACAGAATTCCACCACGATGTTTGGATTGGCTGAAAGAATCACCCAAGAACTTTTATGAAAATGAATAAACTGTCCATATTAAAATACAAAAGTACTATCAAGAATCACTTCTGACTTTCAGATTTAAATTCAGTGCAATTGACAAATGCATTGCTAAACGAAAAATGCAGCTTAAACATACTCAAAACATTTGTGTCTATTCCTGGGAGCACAGTTTAAAATTATTGCACAGAATTTTTATTTTTTTTTTTTCATTAATGACAGAGGTCAGCCACAGTCATGGACCTCCAGCAATAAAAGCAATATTTCAAGTGCCAGACACTCAATATATTAGGCTTCCTACGTACTGTAACTCACAGGGTAATTGCTCTAAACATTTGTAATATGTTCCCAAACCCTAATAACAGCTGGCACTGAACCATCACGGATGACTGCCTTTATGGATATGATTTTTTTTCTTGTTTTTAAATGCTGTATATGATAGTATTATATTCCTGGGGTATATATAAAGAATGCATCGTTGACTTCTCTTTACCACTGGCAAATTGCTCCCCTACCTTAGTCAAACTCAGACTTGCTTCAAGTCATGTTTATTCCATGGAAATAGCAGAAATCAATGCCTAAAGGACAACTGTTCAAACGTTAAAGCTGCACTACCTTGATTAAATCAATTTATACATAACTTGGAGGGGAAAAACAAAAGAAAAAATATCGCAATCATAAGCCACAAAATTATTTGTGATTGAAATAGTGTTATAAAACTGCTAACTTCAGAAAGCTCCCTCTGTAATATAAACCATTAAGTAAAATGCCTGGGACGTAAATTTGACCACTTCTCCTTTTTATAAATTTACACTCTTGGAATCTTATGCAAGACATGATGCAACCTTTCCAACTACACGTACGCGTAAACACAAACTCATGCTATCATTTACAAATAAAATCACTATCAGTATATTTTTAATCACATGAGCAGAAAAAGGTTTGCCATATACATCTGTCATTGTAAGAAAAATACTCGATATTGTAAACAGAGTAAAAGACACTATATAGTAGTGATTATTAAAAAAATAGCAGCTTACATCTACCCTATATTTGGAAAAAAAATGTAGTCACGTGATACAACAAACTGCAGGACTGGAGCAGCAGGGGAATTAGTGCAAGTATTCATCTTTTAAATAAGCTGAATCACTGCTAGTAAAATAAACTTGAAGCAAGTCCTCTGTTTAAGATATTTTTTTTAAATCTAAGGTAGTAAACATTTTGCCTCTTAATGGCAGTGTTATCAAATATATGCCAAAGATTTTATTTTAATAAAGAAAAATTACATGAGACACTTTTAATACTGGAGTTTGGTTACAATTATACATCTAAGCTCCTACAAGTAACGATGGGCAACTCCCAGAGAAGCTGTGGCATGAACCCTTGTCCAGAAAGATCTCAACAAATCCCCCAGCTATATTTTGCTCCTTTTCATAATAGTGCACAATTTAACCATATTTCAGCTATGGTCTTAAAGCAACAGAAGATGCATGTCATTTTCCTCTTTTTTTGCCTTTTTTTTTCTTTTTTTTCTTTTTTTCTTTTTTTTTGCATCCCTGTATTTTTCTTTTCTGTATTTTTGTGCCTTTCTATTCTTCAGTTTGGCAGAATCATGTCCCACGTAAGACACTACTGCATTCCAGCCATGTCACCAGAAAATAAAACACAGCGTCATACCCATTACTGTCACACTTTGTAGATTAGCAGGACGTGAAATATCACGCCTCAAAGAAGGGTCTTCTCTCTCCATAATCCCTTTTCCACCCTCCCTCTGTTCACAGAATTGTGCTCTGGGAGCCACAAAATGTACCAAACATCGTCAGGTTCAATCTACCTCTTCAAAGAACGCATTAAAATATGTTTCAAAGAAACATTTCTTTCCAAGGTGATTAAAAAAAAAAACAAAAACATAAACAAGAAACTAATTCACTCCCTTACTTCATGCATCCGTAAACTTAACCAAAACAAAACAGAAAACCCAATGATTAAAAGCAAAGAAAAAGCTACTGCTGCAGATTTCTGTAAGTCCGTTTTCTCTGTACACACAAACTGCTCAACTACTGAGAAGGAAAATAAAAAAAACAAAAGATACCCCACAATCCATTGTCATAGCGGATTTAGAGGGGAAGAGGGGTAATGAAGGCTGCCATTAGTATCTTCTGAATTTGGTATGTATATGGGTCTGCTCTTGTATACGGCATATTTCTCTCTCTCTCTCTCTCGCTCTCTTCTGTTTTTCATATCCAAAACATTTAAATGTTATTTTGGGGCACAGCAGATTCCAGCACTTGGTGAATGGGATTCACAAGCTGTGACAAAACTCTGTCATCCTCTTCAGGGTGTAACTTTTTTTTTTATTTTTATATACAGTATATGTATATATTTCTTTTACGTTTGGCTGCAGTGGACTGGCCATGGTTCAATTGGGACTATAGCAGTACATGGGTCAGGGACAGTCATTTTGGCTATGTACACATTCATAGTCGGTCCATGGCTTCCAACTAGTAGCGCTATTTCCGTAGGTCTAATACACAAACCTGTAAGAAAAAGAATACACATACAGGAAATGCACGTTGTATGGTACTACACATGTATACAGTTCTGTGTGAAATACCTGAGCAAAAACCTATGAAACAGATCGCGCAAGCTTAACCTTAAATCTGTAAGTGACCTGGGGGGAAAAATCAGCACGTGAGCTTTTGGGTGATAAGCGCGTAGCCAGACCTGCTAAGGATGCTGCTGCCTAATGAATTACGAGCAGAACCACTCAAAACATCTTACGTGAGCTGTCTGCCTGTTACTTCATATCAGAAGGTCAGGAATTTACCTGACTCTTATTTATAACAATAGAGTAAAATTAAATTAAAAATGCATTTTGGGAAAATATAAGAATTGATCGGAATACTCTCAAGAAAATTAACATTACATAAATTCCAAGCTTAATTTTCTAAAGCCTTCACTAAGTAGTGCTCCTAGTTCTGTCGGATGGAGTAAACCAATCACAGACAAGCTATGATTTTAGTCATCAAGTGGTTCAGAAAGGCTCCTATTTGCTTAGCTATTACCAGTGAAAAATGTATTCAAAACAGAGGGGATGAGGCAGGCTTTTGCTAACAAATCATACAAAACAAACGAAAGGATACATTTTAGAAGAGTCAAAATTAAATGAAAACCACAACCAAATGTGTTGCAAGTACAATTAGCCTCTTGGGTCAAATTAACTGCAAGACTGGAAAGGTTACGTTGCATGTACGTAAGATAACCTTGAGTGGAATGGTAATTAACTTCTACTCAGGATATACCTTGAGCTTTTGTTCCTTTCACGATATTTTCTATAATCATATGACAAAAATGACATGAAAAACAACCCAGCCACCCCGAACAGATTTCCACAGTAAGCACCAGAAGGGACAGGGAATTTAAATTAAATGCATCTTCTGACTTTGGAGGCTTTAGAACAGCAACATATCAAGCTGGAATAAAGACATTCTACTTTCAAATTTTAGCACCTTTCTATGAAAAATACCTACATGGGAGCTGCATGTATTTAAACTTCAGGTACATAAGGAAATATCATCTCCACTGTTAGCCAAAATACGTCGTTAGATTGTTGAACAAGTCAAGCTACACTTACTGAACCATCTGAAGCACTTGCTCCAACTTTGTCTCCTGCTGCATTCCAGCAAACCTCAAAAATCCCTCCTGTTCCCCTATAACTGTGAACTAGGGCACCTGTCTAAAAAGGGACAAAACACGTAATTAATACAACAAAACACATGTGATCAAGTACATTTCTACTACATGTAAAACTTGCCTGTCATTTTTAACAGCTGAAATTGTCAGGGGAAATGGTTGACATTCGTGGACCATCTAAGAACTGTGTGAAAGGACCTGACAAACAATTACTGCATCTTAATCTCCTGTGTTTGAAAGGCGAAACCATAGTTGGCCTTGATCAAATTATAAATTAGCTAATCCCCAGGACCCAGAGATCACACCTTGCCTAACAATACGGGTTTTTCATTTTCATCTTCATTCAGTCCTTCTCTGACAGAAAAGCAAAGTAACAGTGCTCTTTCTCAGAAAGTTTTGCAAGAAGATCTGTCGTCGCCTTCTCTCACTTTACATTCTCCAGCTTTTCAGCGACATTCAGTGAAATAGCTATCAAGCATCAGACTTGTATGCCTACATTCCGTTAACATTTTTTTCACAGCAAAGCTGATTTATCGGGAGTTTACATGTCAGAGGTAACGATTTTCAGGTGTAACCCGCTACTGCAGAGGCTGCTGAATGCGTCCTGGGGGGCGGTTTGGGTTTGTTTTTTTTTTTGCTAATTACATGAGGAAAATTATTACTTTTATTACTTCACCACAGGCAGGTACATTTCTCGCAGAGAGAAAAATTTAATGTACATCCATTAACAGAAGAAACCTTAGGACAAAGAGAAAGTGAATCAGCGCAGTACTAAGGGCAAAGTTCGCTGTGTCCAAAGAAAGATGGTACAACAAAGGTTGGAAGAGTACTGATAGAAAAGACTGAGAAAACTTTCTAAGCAGACAGAAGAGCTATACCTGTGTATTCCAGATGTGTACACATTTATCAAAGGAGCCGCTGGCCAGGTACCTGCCGTCAGGACTGAAAGCTACACTGTACACAGGTTCTTGATGTTTTGTCAGAGTATGAATACAGATTCCTCTGTCCACATCCCATAACCGAACAGTAGAATCAAAGGACGCACTGTCAAGGGAAAAAAACACAGGTTAATTAATCCTCGGTTTCACTTAATTTTGTTTTTAATACAAATGTCGTATGATAAAGTATCCTGCATAGTTTGAAACATTTTGCACATACACATAAGTAAAAGGCGAAGTAAACATAGTGCTCAATTTCTTAAAAAAACATTGAAGAACAGGATTAAGAAGTACCTTGCTAACATAAGATTGGCATTCGGGTTATTTGTTCCTGGTCCTGTAGGACTCCATTTGATAGTATAAATTTCTTTGTTGTGTGCTTGTAAGTCATGGACACAACTGTCTTGCTTCATGCTCCAGATCTACAATAAAATGGAAGACAACACAAAGACATTCAGCACAATATTGGATTGAGATACATCTCTTACCTCTCTTTATCATTTGCGGCCTGACTGCTACCTTTTAAGTTACTCAAAACGCTGCTATGATTGCTGAGTTTCTAGAGTAATTATAGTAAATATTATTTCAGTGCTCTCCGTGAGTTCTAAGTATCTGATGCTGTAGTAAGTAATAAAGATATTGTCTACAGAAACCAATCTACATGTGCTAACTACGAGTCAGTTGAAAAGTGTATGGAAGATAGCAGATGCTGAAATGAGAAGAGCAATATGTACATGTTCATGTCTGAGTTGACAAAATATCACAGTCCTATTTTTAAATGAACTTCCTTCTTGCTACACAGATTAAGTGAAACAGAGTTAGTAGGAAAATGTGCTGTTTTCATGCAAAGCAATAGATGCATACTGCAAAAGCCATTATGACATTTTCTTGGCTTATTACGACTGGCATTGCCAGGTGTTTGTGCAATATTTTGCACAGCGGAGGAGCGCCTTAGGACTCCAACTCATCCATGATATCCTACAACAAAAACAATAACTTCATTATATTAAGAGTTAGAACGGTTATGCAAGAATTATTTGGGGGATACGTGTTGGTACAATTAAAACTGCAGAATGATGCCAGCTGAATCGGAAAAGCAAGGGCGCACGCAATCTTACAAGAAATAATGTGCTAAAGGTTTTAACTAGAAGGAAGGGGAAAACAGAAAAAAAACTATGAAAGGATCTAGCCACTGATTCTTGTGCATGTTAGAACATTACATGCATTCCAACTATTCCTTTTAACAAAAGCAACCAACAAGTGTGACAGCTTAATGATTAATGACTTAATTTTGTAAACAGCTAAAAGCACCTAATACATCATGCTCCAAGTCTCGAGGTGGCAGCCTGTAACAAGCTCTCTGGACCAAAGCTTGGCTCTGATTAGCAAACGGATTGCTGGGATTGCTTAATCTTGTTATATCAAAAAGAACAAATGTCAGACAATACGGAATGCGCAACGATACGGCTCCACTGCTCAAACTAATGGCGTGTATTCCAAAGTCCTACAAGACAACAGCCATCACTCCCATTACCTTTAGAGTCATATCGTCAGAACAGGACGCCAGAAGATTACCAGTTGGATCCCATTTGATTGCGTTTACTTCATTCTAAAATTGAGTGGTGAGAATAGGTTAGAATTTTCACTTCCATTACAAATGACAGCATACAAAAGATGAAGTTGCGGCTGCCAGTATTTGCATAACTATCACTATTTTAACATTTAATTTTCATTCCATACATGACCTTAACGCAGCATGATACAAACGAAAATCTAAAGTGAATCTGTTTCTTCTTCTAAAGCTATCCTGGTAGAACAAGCTGCATACAGGAGTGAGAATTGTTCTAATGAGAGGGACTGAGCTTACCACATGATCTTAACTGTAACTACCGGGGTACATATCTATTGCCTGTTGCCAACGACCAACCACTATGCAAGCACTGTATACTGGCAAGATTAGTGAGACCCTGCTCATCGCACCAGTCTCTAATTAATAAAAATGTCATAAAATTTGTCATTTTCCAGTACTTACTGTGTGACCCTGGAAGGTTTTGATGGGCCTATCTTGTCCTAATTTACAGACATGAATGCACATGTCTGTGCTGCAAGAGGCAAACGTGTTGTTGCTCTGCCAGTCAACATCTAATGCTGGTGCTAAAAGAACAAAATATTTAAAACTGTGATATGTACTCTGCAGAAATTTTACAAATTGATTTACAAATTTAGCATGCACCACCTTTGAACAAATGCCAACAGGAAGCAGTTACTAATTTTACAGCAGTTCTAAATATTATCAAACACTTAAAACAATGAGAAATGCAGCCAGAAAGTCTTACAAAAAATATGGGACAAAATTCACAGTCACTAAAACATGTGATATATCTGAAATGGAACAGTTATACAGAACAGAGTGTAGCAAGAAAGCAAGCTATCGTTAAGTCACCTCAAAGTAAATCTCAAGAGCCCACTCAGAAAACAGATTCTCACAGCTTACAGTGCATGCTTGTGCTCACTGATGTCAGCCAGTGAAAGGGAGTATGACTTACTCTATTTATTTATTTTAATTTCAACATTTTAGGGTGTGGTAACTTGAGCCTTAATCACAGTCCACATATTCCCTTTGGTCAGGATGAGTTATTTATGACCGAGAGAGCACACAAAATTGCTGGGAGTAAATCAAGAACTGACGCTTTTGTTTGTTGTCAAGCCACCAAAAACACAGGGCGAGTAAAACAAAAAGTGGAAATGAGACGTTTCTTAAAGGTCCTTCAGTGATTTGTTCATCATCCTCTCTCTGCTGTTCTCCAGCTGATCCCAGCAGGTCTGCTCAGCACACAGCCCACAGAGCCGTTTGTCTGCTCTCCTGAGATGTGGCTCCCTCAAGCCAGCTGGCCAGCACAGAGGGCCTTTAGCTGCTTTGTGGCCAAACAAATTGAGGGCAGCACAGCAGGAAGAAAGGAACAATGGGAAAGTGGAAACGGGATTACTGTAGCAGGAGGATGACAAATGCAGTCCTTAGCTGATAAACATAAATCTTGGGCAGCCCGCCCACTTGATGTCTGCCCCCATACTACAGCAAGTTGGTAACACTTGGACCATCTCTTATGATCTTCCATGTAACTGCAATAAAATTGTGAGTTGTGAAGTTTTAAAACCACATGAGACTACAATCATGGGAGTCAGTATCCAAAGACCACCTGTAAGACTTCCAAAAAAAGGCATGAATGGACTCCATAAAGTTCAAGTATGTTATTTTTCAAATAAATGACACATTTGGAGGTTTTCCAGATGACACTTCTGAACGCGCTAAATCAACACTCACCAGAATGAAACGGAAACTGCTGCTTGGCTTCACCAGTGTGGGCATCCCAAATAATCGTGGTCTGTATTAAACAGATAAATTAACAATAAACACACTTGCACAAGCTGCTAGCTCCCCACAACTACTGCCATTCACCTGTACCAAACTACCCAGCCTACTCCCCATTGCCCACATCTACATATGACTCGATATTTCTCGTGTTTTACCTAGTACTAAAGGAACTAGACAACAGAAGAGAACTGTAACATGCTCTAACACTGAAAAGGTGTTTATTGTAACATATTGGGGTCTGGAGGGAAAAAAGGGGGTTCTGGTTTTGTTTTTTAACTAAATAAATGCATCTCCTCAGTCCTATTTATATTCTTCTAATCCACTCTGCACACCTAATTTCATTTCAAGTTCCTGTATATTCAAATTGTAATTTCAAATACTTGTCTATCCCTGTGGAAATCTTTATACAGACACTGCCTCATAAATCAAATATTTCAGATTCTTTCATTTTAAAGTACGGGTGTAATTTTGATCTGAGCTGTCCTCTGCATTCTGCTGTCTTTCTCACAGAAGAAATCTTCATGACTAAATTGGTATTTTGTCATCGCTGTATTACATACTCATGTTCCTGACCTACCTTAGCAATGAAAATTTTGATCAGTAAAAACTTTGAGACTGAATTCAGTGCAAGTGTGAACCGATCACAATTATTTACGAAAAAGAAACAAGAGGTTGAGTCAATCTTTCTGCAAACACAGAACATTTTTCCAAGCGTAATTTCAGTTCCTTTGTTAATAAGTTTTATTAACTGAAACAATGAGGCTTTATCTCCTCCAGCATAATTTTCTGCAAATTAAAGCTGAAGTCCCACAAAGATGTTAAAACTGGCATAAGCCATCCAAGGTGTCAAAAGAAGAAATCCATCCCTTCTACGCTTCAGAACAGTTACTTTTTTCCTTCCTTTGTGCCAGCAGAAACATTTAGAAAGCTGGGCACTAATGCAAAGCAGGCTAAGTGAATTTAGGAAAAAAAAGCCATATGAAGAGAGGAAAAACTCTGAGGGTATATTACTACCTTAGAGTGGCACTGCCAGATTTAAGTGTTGCAGAACTGTGGTTTTACTTCTGCAACCTGAATCGGTTAAAAGAGGAATTACTAAACAACATTAATTACTCTTTGAACTCGCCTTAGGTCTACTCCTCATCACTACTGTATCCTTCCTACCATTCATAAAAACTCTCAGGCTCACAACAGCTCTCCATTTCAAGACCTTGCAAGCCTTTACGTTGTTTAGAGGCATGAAATCAAACACGGTTTAACAACGGGCTTTGTGGCATTACACTACTGGCACCTCCCCAGTCAGATATATTGACTTTCCTTATGCTCTAGCTTTAACCTTTTAAATCATTCTCAGGCTTGACTGATATCCAAATCAGTGTCGATCTGTTCCTCCAGTATTTTTTTTTAAGGCTTTGCATTAGGTCGTTCAGTAAATTTTAGATGATTTGGCTTTACAAAGGTTTAATGTTACTGTGTTCAGTGCTCTCGCCTTCCAGCTTACGCTAACCTAATTGGGAAACGATCCAGGGGCATTAAAATCTAATGAATTAGAGTATTTCAATAGGCTATTATAAAACACAATGAAACATAGCTAGCACAACAAGTTCTCTGTAAGTACATATTTACGTCCCATGCCTTAAGTTTCAATTTAGTTGTTTACTTCTATGGCTTTGTTACTATGTTTACAATTAGACTGTAACGGCGAAGTAAAGAATTTTAATTTTACCAAAGATTATCTCACCTTGTCCACTCCTGCACTTAAAATGAAGTTTCCTTTCTTGTTCCATTTTAACGCAAATATAGGACCTTTATGTTGCCCTAAGGTGCTGGCAAGATTACCTGAAAATTTATATTGATATGAATACATTAAAAAAAATAAAAAGCTACGTTGTGAGCCACAATAAAGGAAATATACTGAAAATTAAGAAATATTTCACTTACCATCTTTAGTCCATATCCTTGCAAAGCCATCGTAAGACCCAGTTGCTAGAAGTGTACCTTCACTCTGCCAGCAAAAAGGTTATTTATTTAATTTTACTGCACGATTCAAAGCTAAGGAGCACAATGCAAATTTCAGGTAGAAGACATCTGTGCAAGATTGATGATATTTATTCCACAGGCTACAATTACTAAAAAGAAGTCCCTGAAGTATAATTGAAGAAATTACAAGGCAACTCAAAATGAGATACACCTCAAGAGTGGTAACAGAGCATGCACAGTTGGTGGCACTTAAAATCTGACTACGCAAAATTACAGGTATGGTTTTCTCAGAGTATTTTGTGCAGTCATTTCTACTCACGTTCCAATCTAGGGATGTCACGTCTTTGTTGCTTGGTACATCCTGCCCTCCTTCTCGTATACAGTGTCGAAGTACCAGCTGCGTAGAGCCACTTGTGCTGTTCTCACTGAGGTTCCATATCCGTGCTGTTGAATCTCCAGATCTGCAAAGCAGTTAGGAGGATATAACCCCTTCTCTCAGTTCACTGCATTTCAAAGTGTTTTCCTTTCTAAACAGTGAATGCTGTGATATTTGACATAGCGAGTGTTGAGACCGGTATTCTTTCAACTTGCTCCCATAAAGAAAAAAGAAGTACACCAGTGACCATCACTGTTCTGTAGACACACAGTTAACGCACATACCCTGAGGCCAAAAGGTCACTAACGGGATTCCAGGCACAGATGAATACTTCAGATTCATGGCCACGCAGCACCACTGCTTTGTTGGGAGGGATTTCGACATCGCCATCTACTTCCATCATATCTGTGTGATTATCTGCATTATGGGAAACAACGGTAGAGAGGAGGCAGATTTTAATATTTTGGGCTCATTCACGTTAACTGCAGTGTGATCAAGATTCTTCTGGAATGAGTACTATTAACTCACAGTGTACACAGACCAAAATGGGACAAAGCTGGTAATGCGCCTTTATTTTTCAAGTAGCAATTTATGAAGTACTATAAACAGGGATTCAAAAACAAAGTGGGAAAGTTCACTCGTAAACCTCGGGATCCAGAAAGACCTTATTCTGAAACTTTACAAAATCGTTTTTGGCCTCATTTTTGATGCTGAAAAAATAAACACCGATTTTCAAAGTACTCTCAGTTTTTCATACGCTGTATTGCTTGATATGACAAGCCACCCGTCTACCTTGTGCTTTAAAAATACGTTTATGACAGGTTAGCTTTCAAAAAACTCTTGTCTTTTCAGAATTGCGCTCAAACAGGTTTCAAATCTACATTTCAGACACTTCAATTCCAAAATGGCTTTGATTAATATAATAACATTTGGTGATATGGTAAACTGATAGCGCAGCTTCTTAAACTGTGCTGGCAATTACTGTGACACTGTGGCAATACGCAGCTCTTCGTGCAGAAGTGATGTTGAATTCACTTTGTTCTGTAAATCGCACTGGGGGTAATTCAACTGACAAAACAGTTTTCTTGCCAGCTACCATCAATCATTTTCCATTATTAAAATAAATTCACGCCGAGGACGAATGCAGAATACAAGAAATGCGAAGCAGTTCACCTGCTCCGTATTTATTTGCTGTGATTAAACAAACTATTTCGCATTTATTGCTTAATTTAACATTAAGGGTTTCTGTGGCTGTTTGCACGAGTGAGAAAACAGAAAAAGCTATTAGAACACGAGTACTTCTCAGATGGCGAGCCATATAAAACAATTCCATTAAAGAGAAGATGCCAGCACAGTTCGGTGCACAGCCAGCAGGGGTTGCTGGTATACCACATTTCCAGGAGCTGAGATCTGTAAGCGCACTCATTCCAGTTCACAGTTCACGAGCAAACGCTCTTATGAGATTTTTTTAAATGAAAAATCCAAGTGGAGAGCTTATTTAAGCCAAAGATTATATTCCCAAGTTTATTAATCATACATAATAACGAATGAAACAGTAAAATCCAGCTGTAAAACGTAAAGCTCGTATGTGGCCTGATACAAATACACTCTCAAAAATGCCTTTTCCTCAGGAGCTGCAACAGAAAAGCAGATTTCGAGACAGCTCATTTCTAAAATCTCACTGTAATGGGGTGTAACAGTCCGATTGTAAGCCATGTTCCTTTAAACAACAGTGAGAAATCAAATTCACTTGTTTCCCCAATCACTATTAAAACTGTGAGGTTTAGTAAACCAGTGCACGAACAAAATTGGCAAGCAGTTGCATCAAACAATCCTCTGCAACTAGCGATGAAAACTGATACTGATAAAGGAGACAAAGGACACAGATCTGTCTTGGCAACTGCCATCTGAGCATGGCAAGGAATCAGCCCGGCAGAGAATGAGCCCCAGATCCCTCATTCCCTGGGACAGCAGCACCTGCCGGAAGCAGCGCAAGCAGTACTCTGTTTTAAACAGCAAAGGGCAAGCAGAATCCTCTCCTCACTCCTTGTACAGGGCTTGAAGCTGAGGAGGTGTCATGTTTAAAAGAACTGTCTGGTTTTTACTCAAGGCTTTGTGAAAAATTTTCCACTGATAGGAAAGGAGCAGTACTGGAAGTGAAACTCTGTCAAAAGTACGTTTGGAACGAACCAATTCTCACCTTCACATCTCCTCCTGCAACTCCTAACATCAAAGCACGGACAGCCGAATGTGAGACACTATTAAAAGCAAGCACTGTCTGCAAGATGAAGGGTTACTGATAGCTATACACATTTATCTCCTTCTCTGCTAGCTAATATGAAGGCACATGAAACAGTTTTATGGTAAATGACGAGGAAATGATGTAACACAGGTTAAGTTCATTTCTGTCTCAACTTACTTGCTATAGTATGTGCTCCATTCTCTTCCCCGTTTGCGGTGTTTTCACCATTTTTTGCTGATCCCTGTTGGTTGGTTGCAGCTGCAGCTGCAGCAGCTGCTGCCTGCTGTTGTGCAAGTTTATCTCTGTAGGCCTGCTGTCTCGTCTGTACCACATCAGGCATCACTGCATCTATCAGTGAAAGAGACTCTATCGGCCTACCATCAAACAAGGTACCATCCTAATTAGAGCAGAGAGAAAGAGCAAAAAAAAAAAAAACAGCAACACCAAATATGGATTAGCATCATTGGCAAAAACTCTGAGAAAAACACAAGTAAAAGTTCTAATTTAATACAACAAAAAGGCAAATGGTGCAAGATCTAATTTCTCAGCATTTTTGTGGTTAGAATTGGAACTTTACTCTGAAGTGAAGTGGCCACCATAAGTATGCAAAAAAGCCACTGCAGGCCTCTCTGGCAGAGGTTCTGGAATTACAAGTTACACGCTCCGAGTTTGCTAAGTTGTCTGCCAAAGCAAAAAAAAAAAAAAAAAATCTGTAAGCTATCTATAAATACCATTTCAAACACGGGTGGCTGCAACAAAATCTAATGGTTTGTTTGAAAAGCCGCAAACATTGCAAGTCAGGTCACTGGCTTGTGAAGTTATTCTATCTTACTTGACTAATACTTTCCATAAACACATTATTGAGAGTTCACTAGTTTTCTTTTTCTTCCTTTTTTTTTTTTCAAACTGTGCTGGCATACTTTCAAACAACAAAGAAGAATTTTATCCTGAAATGGACACGACCCTGTTAAAAATACACTTATACATATGCTAGGGGTTTGTAAGGACCTATTTTTAGGGCCTAGAAGGATTCCTTGTGATAAATATACGGTCTCCTTCTATTCCAATCACTTGGTTTATTTTTCTGAGGCTTCCTAAGGGAAAAGATTCACCTCGCTGGGACTATGGAAAGAATGCATAAAAAGAAGGTGGAAGGGAGACCGGAAAGATAGCAGAATTAGTGAAAAATTGTTCCTTATCCAATACAGCTGACACACGGAAAGGCTGCTAACCTCTCAGGCATAAATGGGAATGGAAATCAAGGGTGAATACCTGCAGTATCAGGCAGGAAGATGCATGGCTTTCTGTACAGCTGGAATAACTATTTGAACATTAAATTCAATGGATCCCGCTCAAGACGAATTAGCCAGCAGAGGCAAAAAGCAAACTGTCATATACCTCCATCCTTCCTGTCACAAACTGAAACCATTTCTCTATTTGAAAATCTTGCCTTTGGCTTTCATTACATCATTATAGTAACACGTCACCCAAATGAGAGTTGCGGAGTACTTTCCTACCTCCCTAGTGTACGTCTACAAGAACAAGAAGTAAAAGGTTACTTGTCTCTATAATTATTTTTACTGCACTTTTCTGGATTTACTGCAACATTATATTAGGGTAAAAACTCTACAGACAACGGACCTTTAAGCAGTGAGCCAGCACACCATGCCTGGTGTTGTGTGGCTGCACGGGGCAGAAGCCCTACCCAGTTATGTCACTCCATTCTGGTTCCACCACTGGAGTCGTGGTGAACACCAGCAGTGAGGAATCTGAAGTAAAAGTAAATAAATAGGATACAAGAGAGTTAAGAAAAATTACTAAGCATTCAAACTTACTGCAAGCAAGGACGTAATGCTCATGTAGGGAACGCTTACTTACCTCATTAATACTGACTTCTGCCTCTACATACTGCAGACCTTTCTGGATGATGGAAATCAAAGCAGCTGGTGGCACCAGAGCACCATTTATATTGGACTGGCTGATATGGCTCTCTATACCAAAGGTAAATGCTGAATGGGAAAACCCTAAATGAAGGCAAAACCACGAACATTTATTTACAGATAATGCTATTTGCCAAAGTAGTGCAAGACCTTCTGTATACAAGTCTAACCAAGTTATAGAAACTGAGAGCACACTTAGAAAATAGGAAAAACTTGCAACACCTCTGTTTCCCTCTTGTTTCTAATTTAAAACGTATAGAAAGACAAAAACTAAGTTTATATAAAAGCACAGCAATTATTAATTTTATCACTGGCAAAACTCTTGCAGATGAGAATATATAAAAAATAGAATATAGAACAGGCAACGGTATTTAAACAGATTGCTATGTTAGTTTTTCTCACTGATTTATTATCCATGAAAATAAAACAAATCTGTACATAAAATAGAATTAACTGCATGGTATGATGCTGTCACAACTGTGCACGTTTTGGCACTGATTACGAAGTGACAGGCATGCTGTGGTACAGTACTGATAGCCATTTGTTATTTCTTAGCCCTGAAAAGTGAACTCTAGGTTAAACCTAGAGGGAAGTAATTGTTTCAGCAATCACTGACACTTTCTGAAGCTACTCCTTTTGTCTTTTGCTGTCAGATAACTAAGAAGCTGCCTGCAAACTTTCAAATGAAGATAAAGAAATTTTAAAATTTGGCTTCTGTGACTAAAGCTCTCTGCAACTGGAATGAGAATGTATAATAGCTTTCTGTAAACTCAGACGGAACAGTGAGTTTCTTCTATCTTCTGACAAGCAGCAACTGAAAAACTCTGCCACCCATCATTGATTCTGGTGCTTCTTCGTCTCAACTTGAGAAGTTGATAAGCAGTGGACAGATGTTGCATCAGTCTCCACCAGCTCTGAAGGAAAGCTGTACACGTTGAAGACGCAGAGTCTCCAGAGTAAAAAATACCACAGTTGTGGGTAAGTACTCAGCCAAAGCAAAAACAAAAAAAAACCCTATATACACACACCTGCAACTAGGACATAACTGGCTACTGACACCTAGATGGGAACATAAGAGAGAAATATTTCTAACCCTTGGAATTATCTATGACATTATTTTCCAAAGTCAAACACCTATTCTACGCCATTTTTGTAAGAGGTTGAGCCTCTCTCATTGCCAGGTCAGGGCCACTGGTAACGTGCTAGGATAAGATTTGATAAAATAGATGGAATCTGAGAAGCTGACAATAAAGCATGTTAAACTGGATGCGTAAAACTGGACCAATGAATTCCACCCATCCAGTTTTTACTTCTCCTACTATTCCTAATATTCTTGTATTCTTTTCTTCACATAAACCTAAGTAATCTCAACAGGTACCCAGGAAAAACTCACTGAACTAACTCAGCTAAATTCACTGAATTTAATTTTATCATCTATCTGATTTTATGATGCATAACCATGAAACAAGTCTTCAAGAAGTCTGAAGCCCCCCCATCAGCAAACAGTAATGAAAAGTAATAACCAGTAAACGTCGGAACAGCAAGGTAGCATACACACTGACATTGATGCCTTGCACTGTCACCGTAAGACCTAAGCCTACTTGTGATGTAAAGGGCAGACTTCTTCCACGTGTTGTTAAGACCATACACCACCCTGGCAGCTAACAATCATCACTGGTTCATACACTGGGGCATGCCCTGATTTCCAGTTAAATCTGTAGACTGCTTTAAGCAATCAATACTGTAGCTGTGAGTAAAAGCTAATGTTGTTTCTACTCTTAGTTTCAAGAGCAGCCACCACCACAAAAACCCCTGCAGCCATGTGGTCACATCTAGAAACTCCAACCCGCAACCCAACCTGCTGCTCTTTTGGAAGCTTTTAAAATTCACTAAGGGATGGCTACAGAATTCCTACTCGTATTGTACAGATGCCGTCAGTTTGGATAAGCACAGCAAGAAAAATGTTTCTGTGTTTGACCATATTCACCCACGTTTAGCTCTTTCTCCTGAGAAGCAGGAGACTTTGGCTTAGCCTTACGCTGAAGGATGAGGTGCGTCCTGCAGGAAGACTTTTATGAATCCAACAGATAATTTTGTAAAAAAAAAAAAAGTGTTTAGACTCAGACAGCACCAGTCATACGGCCACAGCTGCTATTTTTTTCCTTTGAAATATGGCAACACCTTCCCTTCCCACAGCCACATTCAGGCAAGGAACGTGGTCGTGCAACATCAGCTCACAGGAGCACCAGCATGAGTATTCAAGGCAGAGCAGAAAATAGCAGTGTTTTTGGATGTCATCCTTTCCTCCCCTCTCCTTTTCAAGTAGCCCCAACAAATACGGTGCGAAGTGCTGCTGTGATCCCGTAGCTGAAAAGGATCTCCAGGAAAAGGCATTTCTAGTAATCAAGCGAGTCCTTGGTTGACTGCCATCTGAAATCTCCAAATGACTAAATCTGATTAAGTTACAGAAGGTAACTTGGCAGGAATTCATCCTCTTGTTGAGAAGAAACACCACAAAACAGTTCAGACAGAAGCACATGCCTACTGGCAAAATAATTAAATGAGTTTGCATTTGCTGAAGTCAGTTGCAGATGAAAACCAAATAAATTAAAACGTTGTTAAAACAACCGTAGTTGGAAAAAAAACTCACCTGACTCTTGTAAGTATCTATAAACCAGGAAGTTAACCTCATCACTGCTTATACTCATCTTTATTCCCAGTTAAACCATGAGGTCACAACAAAGGACACAACCCTAAAAATAAGAAAGTAGGTTAATTCAACATTTTTAGGAATTAAAACGTATTTCTCAAGAATTGTTTTATATCTACAAACAAAGTAGCTCCCTGGCAGCACAGTCCATGATTTTATTTGATAATGTGAGTAAGGCTACCACAGTCATTAAAATGTCATTTCTCTCTTAGCAACATTAAGGTCAGTAAATTATATACTGCAGGGCCACATTCGCAAATGATGTAAATTGAAATGGACTGGGGAAGTATTCAATAATCAAGGTGCTTTGCCTAATCAACATTACTGCTATGAAACCCATTTTTTTCAACATCTGGATAACAACGGCACAGCACTTTTTCCACTTGGGCATCCAGGCAGTTTCTCTCTTGTACTTTCTAGTCTACTTCAATGTTCAGGTACTTCTGCTCTACTAAAAGGTATAATGTGGACTACAACACTGCGTATGCCCAAACCAAACCCAACTATTTCCACCAAAAATCAGAAAGCATCTCAGTCACGTACTTATGCTCTGCTAAAGTAATCCTTAAAATTAGAGACAAAGTTTAAACAGAGCATGTCAATAACATTTCCGCGTGCCTTTAACCGGTGATTAAAAATACCTATGGATATAAACACATACATACATATGTATGTATACAACATTTTTTCCCCCGGATTTTATTAAAGGTAAATATTTAGCAAGGCAAATAATGCATCAGAATATATATACTTTGAATGACATATTTTGAATATAAAGCAAGGACAGGATTTAAAACACGAAGTCGAGACAGAATACAGTATTTCTTCTTACTTAAGCCTCCCTTTTAAGAACATTCCCATGACTTCTGAACGTTCGAAAATGAAAGCCCTGATGTTTTCCATAACATCACATAAACAAGTAGAAACACGAGCTTCCAGAACAGAGCATGAAATGACATTCACCTCCGGTTCTACTAAGAGCAGAGCTTTGCCCGGATGCCGCCATTATTTTCATCTCTGGAACTCGTGCCAGAGAAGGTATCCTACCGATACTGAACAAGGTTTGACCTGGATCTGATGTTAAAAAGAAATCAGTGAATAGAAGGACTGGAGTGCGGGCTTTCTTGTGTGGTTCAGAACACATAGTAAATTGCCTCCAGCTACATGGCTGTATGGGCAGGTGATTCGTCACCGCTCTCCAGGTGGGAAAGCTATGAACGCAGCAGTAAGCAACAAGTAAAAGACTATGATTTGCATTTCAAGTCTGCCAAGCAGCAAAAGGTTTCACATATTCTTTCCAGGCACTTATTTTTTCCTAGCAAGATTTCCTGAAAAGACAGGACAACATAACCACACTGCCTCTCTGGCCATCTAAATTTTGAACTTCATCAGTCAAATCCAAGCAAATATGGCAGTGTGAAAAGCTTTCACAAACGTGACTTTTCAACACGTCCCATAGCGTTGGCAGCTGAACAGAGGGAAGAGACTCTATTAAATTCCCCAGAAACATGTGGCTACATGATGTACCCAGACAGCACAAGGGGGTTGGTGGGACCCAGGTGGGAGAGTTAGGGTCACCGTGCATGGGAGGCAGGGAGCTGTGAACGAGGCTGGACACGGCCAGGGAAACTCAGGATTTGGGCATTCCTACACTTACACAGGCCACGGTGGGGAATGGAAGAAAACGCTTTTAGTTTGTTAAGAAAATAAATAAAAATGCAGTGCTACATAAAACCTTCTCATCTCTATTTAAGGAAAAAATAATGGTTCCAGTACAGCCTCTTGCGAAGGCAGCTCAGCTTCCAAAGGCACATTGACACTACCCTTGCACTACCCATCCACAGCTGCTTGATGCACAGCATATACCTAACAAATTACAATATACTTTGAGGGACCATTCATGCAGTGTGTGAAATGAATGCCATTTTCAGCCATTTCACACATTGGCAACCGGTTCCAACACAGGCAGCACCAAACACTGATTTAATCAGCTATATTTGTGGACAAAACTGGAGCAAATCATCTTCAAAGTCTGCTCACTGTAGGAAAGTTCTATAGAAAAGGAACAATATCCTTCAGAAAAAACAGTAATTTGATATAAACAGTCTTATAAAGATGCCTTTTTGCATTATACACACAAATGGCAGTGTTTATTTCATGAGTCTGCTACTGATTTTTACATCTCACTGCATCAGCCAAAAAGATGGATCAAAACGCAAGAATCGGATACAAGCACTATTTGCTGCATAGAGAAGATCTGTATTATTAATACAAAACAGACTCCCCACTGAAAGGAGAACTGTTGAAATGTCACAGATTTACCTGCCACACGTTACGCAGCTGGATAACCAAAGAAAAAAGCTAACGTTTTGCTTGGCTGTCAGAAGTGCTACTCACCCTGCCCGAGTCAAATGAGTGTAATTTTTCAAGGCTGGCTCAAAGTGTTTCTAAGCAAGCTGTGGCAAGGTAAGGACAGGCGCTGCCACTGCTGGAAACTCGCGTTCCTGCCCAGCTGCCAAGAGGTGGCAGTGCAGCACTGGCTTTGCAACGGTAACGACTCCAAAAATGCAGAAATGCGTTAAGTAAATACACGGCTTTCCTGGTGAGGGCATGAAACTGGAAAGGCAGCTAAAGTTTCTTCCAAAAAAAAAAAAAAAACAACCCGAGATATTGCTTTTCCCATTTCTTCAGTGCTTCTTTCAATCTGAGAGGCCTTTTGTGGCGCTCCCTCCTCACCAGGCCACGGCTCACCCGCTGCACACCCCAGGGAAGCGAGGAACTGCGCAAGGAACACATGGAACCAAACAACTCTCCCCGACACCCCCAAAGGGAAAATGCAGCAGCATTACAGATACAAAGGGATTCCACCATTCTTTCCCTTCGATATGCTTCCAGTTGGTGCCAGCCGCCTGGCCTCAGCACCAGGCCCGACCAGGGCGCCTGTGGGAGCCGGCCTGACCTCCATCTCACGCCACAGGGACTGCCGCCCCGCTGCTCCCTGCCCACAGACTGAGCTTTTGTGCAGCAGCTTTGGGGAAAGAACAACAGCAACAAGGCCCAAGCCCTCATTCACAGCACCCACCAGCCCTGTGGCAGCTCCTCGGTGTCCCCACGTCCACCTCAGCACGCCTGCTCAGGCTCTGTTTTAACCCGCACACGTTCCAGCCACGCTCAGCAATGCCAGCATGCCAACAAGAGAGAACTGTGCTGCAAGGCAACCCATCTCCCTGCTCTTCCCCCATAGCACCCCAAACCACTGGGCCACAGACACTGGCAGGATGCGCAGCGCTACTGTTATATTACCATCAATACAGAATCAAGGTATCCCAAAACATTATTAATTTAGTGGGCACATAACATACCAGACGCAAAATAAGAACCAATTGCCTATACTTACGGTGGCCTCAAGATCTAGTCAAAAGCTTAATGTGTCACACACCAGTAAGAACCAGAAAAGATGCACTCCTGTGCTTTTGACAAATTCACCCAACTCAGCCAAGCGGTGAATCAAAGGCTGGAGTCTAAGTCATTCAGAAACTATTCTTTCAAAGGAAATTAGGTTTCTTGTCTCAGAGCCCGCACACCAACTCCATCTTAGCTTCCGCTCGGTGAAAACGTGCCTGTATTTTGCAACATGACAACCGTGACTCAGAAACACCAGCATGCAGCAGTTAACGTGGCTTCTCCTGCCCCCAAGGACCATCCACATTCCCTCATACTTTGTGCAGCATTTGCAAGTAGAATCCATTCTAGAGAGAGCGAGTTCCACTATCACGAAAACTGGATCTACAGACTAATGGGTACCCAGCAGTACCAATCTGATTGCATTTCTGACAAATTATTATTCTACCATGCATGTTTATGCTAGCTTTGTACTCTTATTCCAGGTTCATGCCAAATGCTAGTGAACAGATGCTGCTTGATATGGCTCCCTGCCTAATAGCTTTTCTGTGATTTAAAAAAAAAAAAAACTTGAACCAGCAGAGAAAGTTTATACATCAGATTAGCACTTTGTGCCCCTTCATTACCGTTTTATAATACATAGTAGATTTACTACAGTTAAGATTTACTCCATCATCCAGCAACAGCTTAAGAAAGAAACAGTCCTGCAATTTTAGGTGGGCTCTAACACACCCTGATTAGGCAGGATAACAGAACCGCCCAGCAAGCTGCTGTGAGCAACAATTCCCCAAACATACCAATCATTAGTTTGATACCAGTACGATATGTTAAAGGGAACAGCTAATGCTCTGGGTAGCTCTGAAAATTGTTCAGTGTTCAGATATGAACAGCCCACTCCATTTTTGCACAAAAAACAGAAGCCTGGCTACAAAAACAATAACATCTCCTACATGAAAACACCGTCACAAGTCCTTTTCATTTCTTCCTCTTCCATGAAAACCTGACACATCTTTGGTCCACATGTACACAGTGCACACAGTTCACACTGTGAACAGAAGTTTTGGCCTGGCATCCCATGGAACACTGCTCCTGGTGGCTGCTGTTCTCCTCCCAAAGTTCTCCCAGGTTCTTCCCCAGGACGAGGCTGCTCCACACTATCTGGTTTCCAAACACAGCAAGAAGCATTTCAAGGAGTTTTACAGATAGAACTGCTCAGATGCTGTTTGTAACAGACAACGTATAGGAACAAACTGGTGAGTCCTGTATTTCAAACGTACAGTATGCAACCAGCGTTGTATGCCCACTACATACCAATTGATCAAATCAATTTCACCTCAGTCAAAATTAACATTTTCTCACACTTTAAAACGACAACTTTTTTTTTCTTCTTTCAACTATTCTAACGCATTGCTTTCAGCAATCCTATTTGCTCCTTCACATCTTCCTTCAAGAAACAGGGCCCAATACTGGGCACAATACAAATCACTCCTCACTGAGATCTCCAACCATCTGATAAACCTGCAATTAGGAATTCTTACTGACTTTTTTTTATTTTAAAAGTAAATATTTTTAAAATTACGTGCATTCACTTTTTTGTAACATATTCCAAAAAGAATGCTATCTTATTTTCTGCATTTTTACCTGCATTTCTATACTGCTATCTTTAAGTGCCCATCCCCTTTGTTTTTGTTTTTGTTTTTTTTTGCTGTTAAAGCTCAATCCATGTCAAATGTGTATCTGCATGAAAAACTATCTGTAATCCTACCTCATGAACCTTCTTAGTGATTTACCGTAAGGTCAAGCTTTGCTGGTTTTCCTTGCAGCAATTTAACACAAGAGATGCTTCTCAGACTTATCTTACAACTCTACTGCTTTGTTTTTACTTTTAATCTCAGGAATACAGCTTCATTGCCAAATACCGACAAAAATAAATAAATTTTCCTTTCCTCATCTGAATTGTTTTCCTTAGCTCAGGCAATAAATATTTGTATTCTGTACTTCAGCTTTAGTGACCTAATTTATGGCAGCAGTCTCTGTCTTTCTGTGCCAATTTGAGAGTATGAAGCATGCAAGATGACAAAGCCAGTCTGCAATTTTCTGAAGAAAAAGAACTGCAACCCTGAAAGGGAGAAAAAAAAAAAAAAAAAGAAACAACAATAAAAACCACCCAAAACCTTCGCTAAAAATAACAGTCACTGTCTACTTATCTGAGCACTCAGTCCCCAGGAACACCAAGCACAGTCCTGAGCGCTTATTACATAATCAGCTGCAGATGAAACCTATTTGCTGGTTTTGCCTAGAGCAAAGTAGTATTTAATTACTGAACTATGAATCTCCTCCCCAAAGTCATATGCTACGTGACCCAGGAGACTGGGATCCCGGCTGTGAAAGCTGAGACCAGTGACAGTGTATTCGGTGCCACACTTCCCATGCTAGAGCTCCAAAGTTTCCATGCTCTCTGGAGTCACACCCAGCTTCCCACCCAGCTGTAGGGCATCTTACAGTGCTTCCCGGCAGCTATATTTTGTAAATCCCTACACTGACTTCAGATGGTTCTGCTACTTATACTTGATATTTGAATAAATGCTGTTTAAGTTCTTCAACTCTTTCTTAGGCTACGTCCCTTTAGACGAAGCTACAATTCTTCAGGAATATCTGATTTAAATAAAGACTCTTGCAATCAACTGCACAGACCCTCTCCCGAGGAGGCTCTGACAAATTATTAAATGGCTTTAATGAGCCCGTGCTGAAATAACAGCCTGCTGGCATTCTCTGGATCTAACATCAGATTTCTGGAATCAAGTGCAAGAAAAATGCAAACTGGAATAAGCATTACATGCTACATTGTTTAAAATCCAACGCAATATAACTCTTAAACATGCATCCAGTTCTAAGTGTGCAAATACACGACCGCTAATGTCCTGTTCTGCATCAAAGCCCTGGCGAAATATTAATTATGGATGAATGTGGGAACACACCCATTAATCCTCACTTGGATCAAGCTGTGTAAAAATTTCAGAGAAAATAACTGAATGAGAAGAGCTCTTGAATCAGTCAAAATAAGCCTTATCAAGAGCTTCTGCTGAGACTAAGGGAAGGGAGGGGCAACAGCCAAAAATGTCTTCTATGTGTGACTACTCATCATTGAAAATAAGCACAAGTGCTACGGCCCAACATTTTTGATCAAGAATATGGAAAAAATGAACAACTGAAGCTAAAAATGGAGTTAACGACCTCCGTACTGCGCTAAGTTTGTGCTCTCAGCTGATTTATTCTCATTTTCACTGCTGGAAAACCCAATGAAACCCATGGCCTGTAAGTCTGATCAAGAACATCCCATTTTTTCCAATGTGTTGTTCCTGATGTTCCCACAATAGATCATTCAGAGCTCTAAGAGATGGTGTCAATTGAATTGAATGATATGGTCGCCTGCTGGTACATAAATGCAAAGGCAAAGCTGAGGGGGTTTATTTTCAAAACAGGAGACATTGATCCTGTGACAACGTTCCATTACCCTGACTTCATTTCTATTAGAGACAGTGATTACATCTACATCAATTGCTCGAGCTGATGGATATTGGTGCACTAACAGCGACACAGTTTTTCACCACACTGCTGCAGCTGACCTGCATACTGATGGGTTACAAAGGTTCACCCTGAGCGTGAACTAAAGCTCCTCACTTCTCAGTGCTGCAGTTTTTTAGCACACTTCTGTAATCAGTTGATTTTCAACTTCGGTGTTGTTCTGGAAAACTTACTGTGGCTGTGCAGCCTGCCGCTGATTCCGTCTGAGTAATGTGTTCATATTGTTACCTGATGGTAACTCAACAGCATCTGCAGAAAGGATCTCTGCACACCTACAAGAGCATCCCTGTCTTGAGATTTTTTCACAGAGGTGTATGGACTCCATTTCCCAATATCATCACCCTTTTACAGTTTCTATCCATTGTACTTGCAATCTTTTTCAAGCTGGTGATCCATCTTCTGGCTTTCATCTCCTGATCTGACACACAATCTTGAGCCTGTGGAGATGCATTTGCCCTGGCTTTCACCTCCTCACCATGCATAGCCTACGCTAACTCTGCTCTCCCGCACTCATCTCTCTGACCACTTCCAAGAGCACTGACTTTATCAGTACTTCCTTCTGAAATCTCTTACTCCGCGCTCTTTTCACTGCTTTTCTGTTACAACAGATGAGTTGCCAACACTTTTCACAATAAAACCTGGTAATTGAATAAAATTCAGTTCATCCTTAACCCCAGTGGTACTCATTCCACCTAAACTCCGTTCATTTTATTCGCCCTTGGCCATTCAGCCTTATGCCCTCCGCTGTATCCTGGAGCAAAAGCAACTCGTGTAGCACAGGGCTGGGAAGGGCCGTCCTGTGAATCTGTTCGGAGTGAAGGATTCACAATGCTGGACGTCTGCCTTCCTTTTCCATATTAACCCAGATATTAAACATGCTGAGAATGTAACTGCAGTCAAACAGTGGAATTTGGTATTGAAAATATGTGCCAACACTGATCATATTTAGCGTTCAAAGTTTTCAGCAGCCACAAAACATACCCTAAAGCCTGGAATAAATTAAGTGCAACTTGACAAGTTCTTTCTAGCCCC
Source organism: Numida meleagris (assembly GCF_002078875.1). Classification (NCBI taxonomy): domain Eukaryota; kingdom Metazoa; phylum Chordata; class Aves; order Galliformes; family Numididae; genus Numida; species Numida meleagris. Next base: position 6,163,039 of record NC_034412.1, read on the forward strand.
AAGATGTTCGCTTACAAGACTTAAAGACATATAACCCACGACTGACTGCAGCACTATGCCTGAATGAAGAGTTTTAAGGAAGGCTTAAGAAAGTTTACCCTCAGATTAAAAACTCGACTTTATTTCCTTTACTCAAGCATCTTCACATCTACCCCAGCCACTAAAGCAGCCTTAAAGGAGCCAGCAGGAATACACAGGTAAATTACCATCATGAGCTCTGAAATTAAGAAAAAAGATAAATGGAAAAACCCTTTTGCCAAAACAGAAATAATACACTTCAGCAACTGATCATGTGAACATTACATATATAGATACACATATAAAAACAACTTGTGAATCTACGTTAGATATGCTCATTCCCACACACCCCCATTATCCCAGCCTTATTAGACTGCTAATCCGCAGAGCAAGATGCACTTTCCTCACAACCACTCCACCAACAGCACCTACACCACTTGATTTTCATTCCCAAATAAACACCTAACAAAACCAAATGCAATAACAGCATTGAAAAAGGTGCAAATTGCTGCTGAGTCTTTAAAGCTGTCTTATCGTTAGCACGACCAATCGAACTGCAGGATCTGAGCTTCAGGAACAAACCAGATACCGACGTACACAAGACCGAGTGCAATAGGATAGTATGAAAGCATTTTCAACTATGTCTTTTTTTAATTAAAGATTAATAACCAACAAGAAATAACTATCAGGACATTCCTTAGAAAAAGGAGCTGAATGAATTAAAATTAAGCGATCAATGAATTAAAATTAATTGATCGCATAAAAGTTTACTTCAGAAAAATGAGAGTCAAAATGGATCATAAACGTGAACTATTCAACTTCTGATGAACTTTGAAGTTAGATAGCTAAGTTTTCCAGGAGCACCTGAACTCTCACAAGCCCTACTGGAATTGATCACTAATGAAGAACAGAAAGTACTTGCCATCTTGGTGTATTTTCTAAGATCGAGATCACATCCCTCAAAAACTATGAAGTAAATTAAGAAACAAACACTGTCTGAAAACGTTATTCTCTGGCATTCAAAGCTCTTGTCATCTGTTAAATTTAAATCAAATACTTGGATGAAAGTTGAATACCCATGGTCTCAAAGCTCCTGATGAGAATGGGCACGGTGATACGTGAATGGGACCAACTGCAGCCACAGGCAAAACAAAGCACGCAGCGACTTGTCCGTGCAGTGCCTCAGTGTGATCAATGAAATCATCCTATTTTATATTTACGACCTGAGAAAAAAGAAGTCGCATTCTCATTTCTTCTTTCACTGCACTGTGCACCAGCTTGCAATCCTGGTGTAATCGGCTGCACGTGCCAAGATGCGTCTGGAGACGGAGGCAGACAAAGGGCTGCTGGCGTAGGTCATGCAGATGTAGGCATGAGGGCAGAGATCTGCTTTTGGAGGTGATGGCTTCTTAGAATCGAAGGCAGCAACAGTAGCGTTGGAGCTGGGGGAGGTAGCGATTGCTCAGCAGCTCCGTAACCACTGCTCAGACAGAGCACAGCAGAGCTAAAACCCTGGTGACAGCACAAGCACCATATGGTAAGAGACTGACATGAAAGCTCGGGCACTGCTGGGCCACCGTTCTCTCATCATCTCTCTCTCACAGCTGTCAGCGTCTCTACCACACACGCTCTAGAACGGGAGGCAAGGAACTGACTGGCGGAGCAGATGGCCCTGCTCCGCCGCAGGACGGCACGCTGACGCACATGAGCAGAGCTGCACACACCAGACCCTCACCAGTACACAGGTCCAACAGAAAACCTCAGCCCTGGGAACCGTGCAGCAACTCTGCTCTAAGCCTGACACTGCTCCTCCTCAATTTATGCAGTTTTCAGGCTCTGGGCACACAACAGTGCACACGTTCAGTCCCCGCATCTCCACATCCTACTCTGCACCATATCCTATCGCTGTGTAGTTTGTCATGAGCAAAAAAATCTAGGCCTTACTGCCATGTATTTTCGCATGGAATATCTTCATCTGCGTTAGCTGTACCTGTATTTCCATTTAATGAAAAACTTACGCACGCCTCCAAAACTTAGCTAGCCATTAATCCAATCCCCTTTCCTAGCTTCAGCATTTGCCGTTCCTTCTCCCCCTCCAAATGAAAGCGTATCAAAGGTCTTCTAGCAAAATATTAAGAAAAGCAGGTATTGTGAGCTGATATGCCTGTAACACAGAAAAGACAGACACGACAGTCATCGTCCTTGATAAGATTTTCCATACCCTGCAATGCATCCTTTCTTTACTGGGAGTCGTTCCAATATCTGAATCATCAAGAACAGTCTTCTCTTTCACTAAACACCCTGAAAAATAAAAACAAGCTTCTTTCCTTGTCCTCTGAAAATGGACTCTTTTACCTAACAAATTACCCTAGACTACTGGCAATGCTGAAGGAGTGCCAAGTTCTGATACTTTGCTGGTTTTGTTGTTGTTTTGCTGTTTTTCGTTAAGTCTCGAGGCATTTTTATGTAAAGGAACCCTTCCCAGAGATTCTGCGAACACGCCTGCCGTGACACAGCCCCAGATGGCTCCTACACGTTGCAAAGTCACCTGTATCTGTAGAAGCAATCACACTGGCGTTCTCTGAAGATTAAAGACGTGTACCAAATGTTCTTGCTCATTTGGCACTGTACAGAGGGTCTTTGATTAGAAGAATCTGAACACAATTGCGGAGGCACGCAAAAGGAGTTTCTACGAAATATTAAAAGAGGTTTTAAAAGAACACTGTTTTCGCTGTAGCGCATCATATATAAAAAGCCATTACAGAGCAGCCTGTTGTGGACGAGGTTTCTATTTGGAGGGAAGCATCCTTGAAAGCTGTACACAAGTGCTTACAGTGAGTGCCTACACGCACACAGAAACCTTCAAAATTCAAAACCGACCGTTTCGTTCAGCGGAGGCAGGAGCCTACTGAAGAAACTATTGTAAAATTGATTAAAGTCACAAAGGATGCAATTCAGACAAGAAGTTCAAAACCAGGACACTTCTGACTGCTTAGGCCAACATCAGACATCTAGTCTCATAAATTTTTGAATTAATGCCCTTTGAAGCAACCCGTTCACAATCTGAAGATGCATCATGTGTCCGATACGGATTCCCCCTCAGTTAAAAGGCAAGCAGTCTCCTCTGCTAGCGCTGTTGGAAACGCGATCGTGGTCTTGTGTTTCATGTAGAGAAAACAGTTTCACGCAGAAAAGCTAAACATCAGCAGAGATGGAAATACACCATGCCTTACAACTGCAGGCTACTATTACATATACAGCTGCAAAGAAATCGTCTTCAAATTGTCCCGCACACGACCTCTGTGCTCTCTTTCGCGGAGTTAAGCTATCACGTTAAGTACCGCTAGTTCAGCCCTAAAGAAATTAGACAGGACAGCTTTTGAAAAAGAAAGGCAGCGTGCTGGGTTATCTTTACCTCGCCTCCAACACAGGAGTCGTAGGTTCCCCGTGTGAGAAATTCTGCTCACCCATTTCCAGTAATGGGAGCGTTACTCGAAAATAAAGAGATGATGGAGGGGAAGAAGGCCACGTCTTTGCCAGATCACATTACGCTTTAATAACGACTGCACAAATTGCCCACAACATTTTGAAAAATCCTCAATATTTTTCAGCCTCCAAAGAGCTCCCATCATCTTTCATTTCTTACAATATTTATAAAGCTGTGATGTCTTTACTTCGCAGAATCGCCTTTTAATATTCTTGAGTAATGCTACTCCAAACTTCGTGATGCCATTCCTCTCACATAAAACCAAAAGCCTCTGTTCTTCTACTCCAAGATTTAGAAACGAATGTAAGCGTACACGTGTTATTTGTGCATGCTCAAGGTATTATCTATTTATAGGGCTGGAAAACGTACAGCACGAATGCTACCATACACAGATATTTTAGATATGCCAATCTAATTCAATGACAACAGTGAAAACTGCTTCAATCTTTACACCCATTCACTTGCACCTTCAAAGGGCATCCTTTGACTTCCCTAATTTATCAGCCACCAGAACTTTGAAAGACAAAAAAAGGGGGAGGGGAAAGCAAAAAACAAACCAAACAATAAAGCCCAACAAGCAACACATTTCCAACACAGATGGGCTTACTGCTAGTTTCCTAGGCTGACTACAGAACCCCATTACAAAATTCTTGTGTACCCCACCTTGCTTTTAGAAGATGGAAAAGAGCTTGTGAAAGTATAGAGAGCTACGGATCAATCCGGAAGAATATTTAAGCACATTATAGTCCCATTGACTTCAATCGCTTAAGTGATTTGTTGGAGCACAGCCAGAACAACAGTGCCTTGCAAGAGCAAGGCCATTAACAACAGTCAGCAGTTTCCTTCTGCGGGCTGTGGGGGTCTACTTGCAAGTTAAGGTTTTTAAAACAAACTCTCTGCCTTTGAGTGCCCTCTATGGATTTAAGGTAGTACACAGGCAGGGCTCACAAAAAATTTTTAAGAGATTGATTTAAAAAGAAAAAAAAGAAAAAAAGACATCTGCTCCACCCACAAAGCATTTGTTAAATTACAGCATATATTAACAATTCTACAGATACCAGTGCAGTATCAGTTAGCCACTGCTGCAAGAACAAATACTCGATTGTGCTCTTGCACAATACGTAAGCACCGCCGTCGCTAGACCGGTTCAGAATGAGTTTTCCCTTTATTAGAAAACGTAAGGTAATCTCCTCTCCTTTGTAACTCCAGCCACGCAGAGGAGAGGAGACTGAAGATAAGAAAGTGTGTTCAAGAAAAGTATGCCAAGTCAAGAGAAATGATAGGGGGACCGCAGTTACATACATTTAAAGCAAACAACTGCAAAATCATGACTGTACATTAAAGCTAAGAAGAGTGATAACAGCACACAGTCTGGGTATTTGCCCTCTGAACAACGTACTCATATTTTCCTTTAGGAAGCAAAGACTTTTCAAAACAAAAAAAAAACCCACGCTATAATGAAAACACAAACTCTTGTACCTCCCCCATCCCTTTCTGAAGCTGATGCGCACTAGGGATCCGTGCATCACACAGACAACACGGCTTTTACAAGATGTCTTGTCAAAAGGTCTGGTTATTAATACATCCGTGCTGTGAATTGATGTGTTATATTATAACAGCTCTCAATAAAGTGAATATGGATTTACACATTAGACAATAACAGCTCCAAAAGGAGCTGTTAAAATACCACTGAATAAAAGAACACTTAATGGAGAGATTTGTTGGACTGCAAAAACAGATACCTACCAAACACTGTAAATGCACGTAACTGTAATTACTAATTCTACAACGTACCAAATTATCAGTCCCCTTTATGAGAAATAAAAGAGATAAATCATTGAGTGTCCTTACCAGAACTACTCTCTGAAACCCCACAAAATTGTGATGTGGCAGCAGTACAGCCCCAGGTATTACACCACCTGTAACACAAACCATATTATGATAGTTTCTATCAATACTTATTTTAACAGATGAAAAAAGGATAAAAGCTATTTTTCTACCAGTCTTTTTAGTGAAAGCATTAAAACAACATTCATTTTCCTGCGGATTATAGCATACTTTATGCAGCAAAACAAGTAAAAATTAAAAGCCATCTTTTGATTACTTACATGGAATATGCTTAAAAAAACTACAGGCACAGATTCAATTTTACTATCTTCTCACTCTTAGTCGATAACAAAACCCCAGCACAGAACAGAGCATTCTCTTCAATGGAATTTCTCTTCTTTTTGCCTGCTCATACGGACAAATGGGAACTTTGCGAGGATCCAGCTTACGAATGGCACGGTATTGATGCGGCGGCTTTTTTCAGCCTTAGCCAAAATATACAACTAAAATATTTCAACAGTAAGACGACAAATAGGAAACACAAGGCCACGACCAACCCAGCCCGTGTTGTTCATAACTGACTACTGCAGAACTGAGTTTAACACCAGCCAATTAAGAAGAGCGGCTCTATGGAAGAATCTTTACAATACCCTCATGGAGTTAATTTCCACAAGCGACTTCAAAGCTTAACCGCTCCCTAGGACTTAAGTACATTATACACCTGTGATCAGAACAATTACTGATCATACCTTTATGTAACACAGAGATTCCTACCACGGATACTCATTACAGATGAAATCACTGGAGAGAAAGCTGGCATAAACCAAGGGATTAAGGAAAGGCTTGAAGGTAAAAGAGCAGGAACACTGCCTGGGCACAGCAACAGAAGAATCACCTATCAAAAAAATGCTGTCTGAAGCGGAACGTCGTTCGTGAAACAGAAAACCTCTCCCAGGTGGAAGAAGATGAGGAAAATAGCAATTTTTTTTTTCCAAATACTAAACTCCCACCATAAAGGCTGACTAATGCATTACAGCCGACATTCAAACTTTCCAAATAGCTCCTTAAAACACAAACCAAACCCAAAAAAAAGGCAACTCATGCCTTCAACAGCGGGCAGCGCTACAACTTCACCTCACCTTCAAATTCTACGAACCCCTCCAGTACTCTGCCTGTTACCAAGTTACCCAGATGGGTGAGAAGTCAACGGTGGCGGAGATACCAGCTTCCTACTAATGCAAGTCAGTTCATTCATTACTGCCCCCGCCATTTCTTGGAAAACCTCTCCCATCCACCAGCCTGGATTTGACAAGTGTCCTGCTCCCTCTCTGTAGCAACACGCACAGATGCAGCTGAAGCCAAGTGGGAGGTCCTGGCCTATGTTCCTGCAGTTAGAATTCTCTGCTCAGATATTATGCGCTGCTCTCATCACTTCCCGCAAACTCAAGTGTACGCACCAAGTACATTGATAACACTGAACTTAAAAAAAAAAATCTGAAGCAAAGTTTAAAACACTTAAAACATTTTAACAGCGAGCTGGACGATGGTGCAAAAGTTCGTTTCCCCGTTCATTGCAGGGGAGTTGGGCAAGATGACCTTCAAGGGTCCCTTCCAATCCAAATGATCCCGCAATTCTATGATCACCACAAGGGGCTGCCGCCCCACTGGCTGAGCTACCAGGAGGGAACGGTATGTTTCAATATTTACATGCTTTGAACTGCGTGCATTCTGCATTAAGCGTTTATCATTCATTCAGAGCACACGCTGTTTGAAGTAACTAATTGATATTACCCCCAAAATGGTGCCAAATAGGAGAAAAAAACAAGGAGGCCCTGAAGGAAAGCAGTGCGCTACCACATCCTGAACAGAAGCCAGTTCAAGAGGAATTCCTTTCCTCTCCTCAATTCCCCACAGAGCGCGCATAAAAGCACAACACACACCAAACACCAGAAGCTCGCTGCTCTATTAGCCTCCCCTACAACAACAACAGGAAATCTGTTTACAGTTAACTAATTTGCCATGGGATGGAGAGGGTTGAGAGGGCACACGGTGAGAATTAAGCTTAGGGCCCAGCACACCCGGCCCTTCGGGTGACTAAGCACCAGTGCTGGCTTCAGAGAGACCCAGCAGCTCGCTGCTGCATTCATCTGCACCACACGGCGCGATCCGGGAGCCCCCAAAGTCACAGTCAGCCTGGAAACAGTTGCAGCAGGTTTCAAATTAATGACTACCGTAAAATTTATTGCGTGTCCTGCAAAGCCTTGCATATGGCACAGAGTAGATGCACTGCTTTTTTAATTATTATTATATATCAAGTGAAAGCTATGAATAGGATCTAGAGCATGTATGATAAGAACACTCAAGCTGGATACAAGGACAAAATTTATTCTCTGAAAGAGCAGCGGGGCACTGGCACAGGCTGCCCATGGAGCGGTGGTCACCAAACCTGGAGGCGTTCAACAACCATGGAGATGGGGCACTGAGGGACGTGGGCAGTGGGCAATGCTGGCGGCAGCTGGACGGTTAGACTACCTGATCCTAGAGGTCTTTCCCAACCTTTATGCTTTTAATGCTTTAAGGAACACTTTTAATTGTGTTCCTACCAAGTGATGTGCTGAAACGGAGCGCATCAGAGGGTGGAATTCCCCCTGCTAGATTTAACCTTTGGAGATTCGTTCTGCAGCAATGCTGTGGTCTGGTTTGCAGTTGAACATGTTGTCTTATTTCTCTTTCCTACGAGAAGCCTAGCTAGAAATATCTCAGGGAAGCTGGAGGAAACACATAATGAATAAAGTAAACAGCAAATCTACAGTCTTGTTTAAAACAACAACAAAAACACTTGGGAGGAGGGGAACAGATAATAATAAGGCAAGAAAAAAAATAATCAGCCTCAGGGAGAGGACAAGGACAGAAAATAAGGCAAAAATGTGGATGATCTGAAAACCTAACACTTCACGTGACTCTAAATGGCAACCTTAATGATGAGATCTGTTACAGAAGTGCTCACCGGGTAAGAATTTGTGCCTTGTGAGCAAAAGATCTCTCCGCAGCTTAAAACGCCTGCGTATTTTTAAACTGCATATAAAAAGTAAATATATACTGTTTCCACATTTCACAATTAACTACAGAGCGGGTCTTTTGTTTTATCATATTCGTTTTTATCAAATTACTAACGCCCCCGACGGTGCCCAGTGCAAATACACAATGCAGTGTTTCGGCAAAGGACAGCTACAGCTGTGATGCACAAAAAACCCAAGTTCAGGCTGCAGCATTAGGGAGAAGCAGGCGGTGCCCTGGGGGCTGCGGGGCCGGGTCTGCCCACCGCTAGGGCGTGCTCCCGGCTCAGCCACGCACCCACGGCCCAGGAGCACCTCCTTGCTTTATGACACTGGCACCCATTCACCCATTTCACTGCTCTTTTTTTTTTTTTTCTTCTCCCCCCCCACGTTTTAGTTTTGCTATCTGGAAGAACTACAGGGAAAAAAGCGCGTCTAGCACTTCTCTGAATTAAAGGAACACAGCTACCCAAAGCAGACCGAGTCTCTTACAATCATACTTCTGCATGCAACCCTCCCAAGCTTTTGGGCAGTGATTTCCATGACAGATTCTCCTTGTCCATGAATTATAACCAAAATCCTCACTAACATTTGGATTTGAGTTTCTTAAAGTCGACGCAATTTCTTTTAATAAACAAAAACGAAATGCATTTTTAACAAACAAATAACATCTTTGAAAAACTGCCCGGGGTTTTGCTTGTTTCGAACTTAAATCGTGCATGCTTGGAAAGAAAAAAAGAAGTAAATTACGTGCTCATAAAAAGTACCGATGTGTAAACTGAACGTGGCCCATCAGGGAGAGAGAAATTATCCACTTTAAAGAAGTATTGTTTACTGCTTTCTTCCCCACTGGAGCGCCTGTTAATAGTATTTGCTGTTGTTTCCTTAGTGTGCGATGAGTATGGCTGTAACCAAGAATGCTGCCAAGGCAATGAAATGCGTGTGTACAGAAAAGGAACACAGTACAAGCTGACGTCAAATAAAAAACTCTATCTTGAACTTAGAGCAATGGATGCATTTTGGATTTTCAGAACTCTCAATGCACAAATGAGCCCTTATTTTCACTCTGTCCTATGAGGGCAGCATAACTCCCGGTCTGATTTCCCTCTGTTTGCGTAAAGACAAACGTTATCACGGTGAGATCTGATCTGCTCCCTGCCACTTACTCCCCATAATCCCTCTGTTTCAGAGGCCATCCAACCAACAAATGTCACCAGCAGAAAAACTGAAATTCAAGTAATGCATTACCAAAATAAGGGCCAGTTCATCCATAACAATGAGACTGTTCCATTTTGTCCCTGCAAACACCATTATACATTCCCTTTGGCCACATTTGAGATTAAAAAAAAAAAAGAGAGAAAAAGAGAAACCACACGTAACAGGAGAGGTGGTTTAAGAAACTCCTGGGTTGAAAAATTCACATCAGTCTCCTGGAAGCGCTCCACAAAACATAAGCAAATCTCTTTAAGCACGACTGCCCTCGCTGCTAACTATTTTGCTGTAATCCCAAAGAGCACAACCCAGCAGTGCCTGAAGGCAGGCCCCTCCACGCACCTTGCAGTGGAGGCCAAGGAGCAGCCAGGGCTGAAGTTTAATCGCTGTAAGTTTAAAAGTCTTCGGGTCAGTAACGATACCCAAGTAACAGCCGGGAAAATTCTGTCTTGTAAGCTTCTAGCCCAAAAGCCAACGTCTGCCGTAAAGCTCCCAGGATGGGGATGATCAGACATGGACTGAAATGCCAAAGACAAGCAAAGCTTCACAGTTTTACATCTTTAGGTCTAGCAGTGCTATTGGATTCATTAGCAAACAGTTATTCGAGGCACTGACAATGAAATGATAAAGTTTAAGGTCTTTATCTGTAGAATATTAACGTTGTGCCCTGACCACCCCAAGGCAATGTCCCAAGCGAACACGCTGCCCTTCTCTTTAATCACTGTCAGTTCTGTAACCCACCAGTTCAACACTTTAAGAAGCCGTATATTACCAGAGTAGATGGCATTTTCCAAGTCCAGTGATGGCGCTCAAAACATTTTATATCTGAGTAGCTGCTGAGGGCACACACGGAGGCAGTGTGCACATGTCAGCGTGCACTGATGGGTTTTTGAGCTGTTCTGCGCCATGAATTCTCCATATGAGACATGTCTTCCAAAGAGTAAAGAAAAGCAACCCAAGAATTAAAGAACTTAGGCAAAGTAGCTTCAGCACTTCCCCCTGCCCAGTGTTCCCCATGCTCTGATGACAGGTTTCTTCCCTTCCATATTTTGCAGCGTACATCCCTAGAACGGCCCGCTGCTCCCGGGGAAGAATGCTTCCCAACGCTCACAGCTCTGCTCCACGGAACAGATTCTGACAAAAAAAAGGAGACCATTTTTCTCTAATTTCGGAAACGCTGCAGCTGCACACCGCTGACCAAGTTAGTTTATTAAAGGCAACAACTTCCAAAATCTACACAAACTAATTCATCACGCCGCACTTTTACACTACCGAAATCCTGTTATAATCCAACTAATGCATGTTGTAACTTTTTAACCATTCCCGTTTGGTTCCTTGGCTGCAAAGGCCTGAAGACAGCGTCTCTAAACATCTTCCAAACACACTGAAAAATATTTGTGTTCGTGGGAAGTCACGGGACTTGTTTTTCAGACTCACTGGGCCATTCATAATGTGAAATGAGAACACGTAGCAAACAGACGCTGACTTCTGGTGCTAGTCAGAAAGTTCCATGTTTCTACAGGAAACTGCCATACTGAAAGCAGGAGAAGCTGAAGAAGCGCGTATGAAGGTATTTATGAAACATGAGAAAATTAACACGGAAAAGAGGTAAAACATTCATTCAGATGGCAGACTACATTACAATATATACACGCAAATGAACAGAAACCCAGCCACTTACACAGCTCATACCAAACTGAAAGGCGTAGCAAGTGACTCGAGCACTGACTCGCTCGCTTCCAAGAGCCGCCTATCTCCTGCGTTTGCGTGCAGCCCCGCACAGGGCACCTGAAGAGGTTTTAGATGTATACTTTGCAAGTGATAGGAACACAAGCAGGAAGCAGGTACAGAAACACAGCATGCCTTGAATCACATGGAACTGAGGACAAAAGCAAGTCCCGTAACACAGGAGCTGGAAAAACACGCAGAGTCAAAAACTATAGAAAGGTAAAGGGCCACCAGCTGCCCTGAACAAGTGGAGGACAACTGAACCTTCAGCACTCAGCCCAGCAGTCGGGACCTGAAGCAGGCAGAACTGCAGAGAATCGCCCACACAGGCATTGCTGCCAGGCTGGCACTGATGGCTTGTGTTCATAGCTGCCCTAAGTGCTGGGAACACCTCACTGCAGAGGTGCAGCGTGCTACCCACAGCCCCACCGCTGCTCCTCTGACATGTGAGTCTCACAGACAGCACCCAGTAAGGTTTTAATCCAGCAAGAGTGAACGCTTTCTAGGACGCAGTGTAAATCCCTCAGGACAGCTAGCAAAATGAATAGCGGGCACTGCACAGTTAGTGGGGAAGGAGCTTTTGCTCCTCGTGAGTTATTCACGTGAGCGCTGCCAGCAGTTACCTGCACCACAGGACAGGCACAGCACAGGCAGAGCCCAGCATCTGCCCACCAAGTTCACAGGAGCAAATTTAATACTGCGATACAACAGATCTGAAAACATCGGACACGTGTAATGCTCACGCACCTCTCAGAGCCTTCCATCTTAGCACAAACTGGGATTTCATTCCGAGGGCAAAGCATCGCACAGTGATTTCCAGAGCAACGACAGGGACAGCGAGAGCAGCGGCACGAGAGGCACGGAGCAATGGGGCTGTGCTTACCTCCTGGAGCAAGCCAGCCTAAACGTGGCCCTGTATTTTACCTTACACTCAGGAGAACACGCAGCGCTGACACTGATTCAGTAATTACAAACTAAGGAGGTATGAGGCAGGGAGCACGATGCTGGCTTTCCTCTCGGGCCTTGGTTCAAGAGGAAGGCTCCTTCTTAAAACAGCTTCCTCAAGTGCCATTTGCCTTCTTTCAAATCATCATTCACCAGAAGTGGGTTTGAGAAAGACGACCAGCCCGCCTTGGCGTTCCAGCCTCGGTTTGCACAAGCACACAGGCCTGAATGTTACTGAAGCAGAATTTTCAGAATTAAACATGTATATGCAAAGAAGGATTCACACAGCACATGAATAATACATGCCTAAAATAAGCAGAAAAAAAATACTTAAAATATCCACATAACTATTAATTAGTTATTAATATTAGATCTCTGGTCTATTTCCCTTCAAATTAGCAATTAGCCACCCACTAGCAAAATGTCAATTGCAAAACAAGAGGCTGTATTTATAGTACAACCTACTTGGAGCTTTGAGAGACGTGTCAGCCACTGCTAACTACAATGCTCCTATTGTGTGCCTCCTGAATTAAACCCTTACACCTAACTCTCATTATAGGCAACTATACGTACAAGAGTCATATTGTATTTTTATAGTCTTTATTACATCACATGAGCTGGTACAGACATTCTTCCATACAGAAGTCTATTCAGAGAGGGGGCAAAATAAAAAAAAAGAAGTAGTGTGAAGTAATACATCTGAACGAAGCTGGGTAGGACGCTGCCACGGCTGTATCTTCAAGATCCTGGGTAGCAATGAGGTGGGAGGAGCGGCTGTCCAGGAGATGCTAGTAAGAAACCCCTGATTCTGACTTTATTATTTCCCATTTGGCAATGAGCTTTGACTGCTGGTACTGCAAGTGGTGTGCTATGGACGTAAAACTACAGTGTACTCCTAGATCTTCAGACTGTATGCATATTGAAAAGTTATCCAGGAGAGTCTTCTAACATCTTTCACAAAACTTCCTTCTTCAGCTCCCTCTTTTACTACTGAAAAAAAAATAATCCTCCTCTCGGCCTTAAGATCTACCCCACACCAGGGCCCTGTGCCAACCGTTTAATTTCTCATGCATTTATCCATTCCAAACCATCAATACAAAGAAATGAGCTGTAGCTGCAAGCAGCTTTGCACGTCACTGGTTTGCCCTGAAGCCAACGGGGACTAAAGGGAATCCTGGATTACTAAGATCCCCACTTGGTATTGGGCAACAGGACAGTCTGCGTTTTTTCTTCTCCTAAGTTTCCTTTTTATCTTAAAAATTCACTTTAAGGCTACAGCTATTAAAACCTAGAGGAGCCTAGAGGAGTCAAAAAAGAGGAAAGGAAACAAGAGCCACGAGAAGAAAGAGCATACAAAACCAGGCAGGACCCAGAGCCACTTTCATCACATGGGATATTTTTATATCCATTGTACACTCGCTCATTTATTTTTCCTAATAACTGTCACACATGTAAGCAGGAAAGCTGCGGGGTACTTCTAAAGCAGATAAGTAAGAAAAGACGAATGCGGTCCCATCCATATACCTTGCTGGGCTTTTCCTTTCATATGCTGAAAAATCCTTAAACCCTAAGTAGACCATTTTAAACATTTCAGGATTAGGATGGGCTCGACCAGCTAAGTGAAATTCTCCATTATCAGTGATTTTCATTGAAGCCGCAGCTGTAGGGATCAGCACATCCCATAGCCAGCAATGAACAGCAGGGCCCAGGCTCGATAAGCCAACTCCCACTCCTGGCTGCAATGCGCAGCCAACCTCATGAGGACCCACTGATAACACAAGGGCACCAAGTCCAGGCCCAGTTTGTATCTGTTTAGTTTCTCCTGCTGCAAATCAGTGCGGAACCACAACAGCTCGTCTTAAAACACGGGAACGCTGTCAGCAGGAAGAGATTATTTCCATTTTCAAGTCATTTTTTAGTTACGCATCTCCTAGGCAAAAAAAAAAAAAAAAAAAACCAACAGCATTACAGAATGAGAGGCATTTGACAGGATTTCCGCATTTTAATTGGCAAAAATAGGGATAGAATTTAGATTTGGGGTACGTTATCAAAATGGCACCATGTGGTTTCCTGGGCAGTGCTGCTTCCTGCAGAGCTCTCAGAAAACTCGCACCGAGATCTTCAGAACACAGCTGGCACAGGGAGAGGGCAACAGCAGGCACCTCCCGGCACAGCAGCCCCTCAGCGACAACGCTGAGAGCGAAGGCATCATTCAGACTCCCCAGGCAACAGGAAGAACAGTGTCCTCGTGTCCGGCGATCACGGACCTTGACCTGAGCTCCTAAATCTGTGGGACTTTTTAAAAATGTTCTTCAAAATTAGATCAACAATGTTATTTTCTGCCTCAGGTGAAGCAACGTCGCCTGCCTGTGCAGAACAGCAGCAGCAGGTGAGCAGGAGGCAGGCCAGGCCGCACGCTGCCACAGCACGACTTACTGAGAAACACCTTGTGCCAAGGAGGAAACAGCATTTGCAAGCAGGAAGGAGCTCACTGGGCTTTCCTGACCCGCTGCACATTGTAGTTATATGTACGTATCATATTTTTTAAGTGTGAGAAGAAGGTAACAGCAGACCCACTTTTGTTCCTGCTTATTTTGAGAAGCAAGCCATTAAGCCGGAGCTACCCCCGGCGCTGCAATTAAAAACTGACCCAGTTTCCAGACCCAGATGAGCGGCGTACACACGGCAGCACTTCTCACAGCACAGTGCTGTGTTCCCACCTCCAGCCCTACGAGCAGTGCCCCATCCTGCCCATCCAATACAGCACTACAGGGGCTGCAAGGCCGGCGATCTCTCGAGCCCCCAGCCCCTCCAGTGGTCACCTCCACCACCAGAGTGCAAGATGCATTGATACAAACCCTTACAAGAGCTGTGCTGTGGCTATACGTGGATAATTACGTGAAGGGTGTACTAAGAACCATGTGTAATTAAGCAACACATGCAACATACCACAGGGATTTCACTCATTTCACCAACATCCTCATGTTCTATTTCAGGCAGCTCTCTTTTGGTCAAGGAACCTTCACAACAATTAAAACCAGAGCGTATGAACATTATTATCACCACTACTTATTTGAACAGCAGCATGCAGAAGATCCTTTTCCAACACCAGGGCCCCACAGCACTAACACCGCAGAAACATGTAAGACTTGGTTCCTATGCTGAAGAGATTGTTATCTAACTAGACAAGGTTGATAAACAAAGTAAAACAGCAACAACAACAACAAATCTCCCGTGTGCAACTTTTTTTTTTTTAATCTATTTTACTTGGACCATCTGCTACAATCATTCTTACTAATCAAGGTCCTCCAAACAGCCTGCACCACCACTGCTGCTGGCTGGGTCCACATGGCACATCCCATTCAAATTTTTGGGTGTTTTTTTTTTTTTTTTTTTTTTTAAATCCTTCCCTGTCAGAGTTAAAAACCAAGCAGTTTTCAAAGATCATGGAAGTGCTGAGATGCAGCACAGCTTTTCTAGCTATTCCAAAAGCGCTAGATGTTTCTGCATTATGATAAATACACTGCTGAACACTGACATCGTTCTCTAAGTTCAGTCATTTCTTCCCTGGTCAGTGGAACTAAATATTTTCAGTACTGAAACAGTGTTAAACTCTAGTCCTTGGCTTATGTGTAGCGAAACTAGATAAGCAGCTGCATAACAAGAAAAAGCAACCTGTATACAAGTCATAGTGGCAGCACGCGATGTCTGCTCTTTCGCACCAGCACAGCCTCCTACAGATGCCCTTCCCCTTATGGCCATGCACTGGGCAGGAACGTGGGCACGGAGCAGCACGGTGCTCTGAAGGATGGGAACAGCGTCACGAGAACAAGCACCGCTTCAGGCCCTGGCTGGGTCCGAGGTGAGGGAATGCCTTAACAGCTGAATCTCCAGGGATGTACAGCCATTACCCTCACACGAGGCAAAATGTTACATGTGCATCTGCCTACTAGAATTCTTTCTTCATTCAGCAAATATCCAGCAGGTTTCGATTCCCAAAACAATCGATCCCTAGATGTGATTAAAAACCCACGCAGCTTGCCCAGAGTTGGTTGCAGGTGACACAGATGCTTTTCCTGCACTGAAGTCTGCACTTTAGATCCAACAGCTGCTTCTTTCATTCTAACTTCGTGAAGGAAAAAGGCTTTCAGTGTATGACAGCAGAGGTGCTGTGTAAGTACGCTGTGAATTCAAAGCAGGGCGAGCCACGCAATCTCTCTTCACGCACACCACACACCAAGGCACGCGCAGTGGCTGTGCTGCGTCACCTCCCACCTCCACGGGCACCTTGCAGCTCACTGAGCAACACCAGGCACATGTAGGCTGGCCCAGGGCAGGCTGCGAGCAGCAGGCAGTCACATCTCCCCCACCTTTGTTCCCAGCAGGGCCTTCTAGCTGACCTCCAAGCAGCCTGCAGGGCTGGAGCCAGCGAGGATGAGCGTGCAGGGTTAGATACACTCCGACAGACATCCGTTCTCCAGTGGAAGATTCCCGGGGAGGCAGCACTGCTCAAACTGCAGGTGAACATGCTGCCAGGGCGAGACAATAACGGAGCAGAACGCTGCCTGCAAACCACCGCGGCCTATTCACCGGATGAGTTACAAGTCACAAAAATATGTGGAACAATTCGTTTGGCTTAAGCTGCAGTGGGTTTTTCTTCAAAAGCAAGCACTGGGGTTCCTAACTCATGAGTCTTGCATACTTGAGATCTTTTTAAGTAGATGTCACCCACAGCTGTAACTTGGCACTTCCAGAAATACTCTCCTCGAGCTTTGCCTTCGCTGACATTTCTCCTCTCATGCATTATGCAAAAAAGTCCCAGATTAATCTTGGGATAATGATGAAAGCTTAAGAACCCCAAACAAGTATTTTTTTTCCATGGGTTTGCTATGTAAAGCTTCAGAACTGAAGTAGGGAATGCTTCTTTTCAAAGCATAACTTTATAGACATTTGTGTAACTGATTAATGCAAGTTGTTTTCCACACCAAAACCAAAAAAAGAGACAAAAAAAAAAAATCAAAAAAGGGCCCAAGACGTGTTACACATTTCTGAATTCACTGACCTATGGTGTTAGCATTCATTAAATAGTTTTCTCCTGAAGGCAGTTTTTGCCTCATACCCTAGCAGGAGGACATCATTTACCTCTGTACGTGTTAAATTCCCTCATCTGCCGAAGGAGAACATCGCTGACAGGCAGCTGATGCAGGGTACAAAAGTTAAGCTCCCTTCTCCTGCAAAGAAATCCTGCTACGCCTGAAGTAAATGGTGCTTGCTGGGAATACTGGTGGGTCACCCCTTGAGCCCCGCCTGCAATAACAAGCACCCACCTCCATGCTAGGGAGATCTTTTCTCCTCCCTTTTCATAACTGGTGGATTATCCCAAAATCTTACTCTCCTGATAGATGAGGTCTGTTTTTCAATTTCCAGCCCAAATACACTCCTTGCCAAAATATAAGCTTTTCTTCTTGGCCTAGTGCTGTCTTCAATGTAACAAGAAAATACTAGCACTCACTCAAGTCTTTGGCAAGCCCTCGTATTTAGAGAAAGCACTTGTATGCCCTCTCAGATCCTGCTTTATTGAGGTAAACCAACCAACCAGGCTCTCAGCATCCTACTGCAAGGCAGCCTCTGCTCGTCCCTCACCATTCCAGTCATCTGCTTCTGCATCTACTCCACATTACATCTGTCCTTCTTGAACATGTCCCGCCTCATCAGCTCATCAGTGTCACACACAGGGAGTCAGCAGTGCTGCCCAGCACACAAGCAGCAGGAATACTTTCCAATTCCTACTGTAAGTCAGCTCTCACCTTACAGATCTTAGGTCTATGTTTTTCAGAGCTGCAGGGTATTAGTGAAAAGCTACCCTTGATTTTACAGGCTAATTACTCAACTGATTGATAGACTTTCTGTTCCTCTGCCACTTTCAAGAGACCAGCAGCCAGGTCACGGCACTATTCACATCCATCCAGAAGTGCACAATCATGCCACTTTGCACTATGAAATTTCAGCCCACTTCTTCCACTCAAGTCCTAAAGGCCATCTGGCTCCTCCTGCTCGGTGCTCTGTTCCTCATCAGCTTTGACAGCA
The DNA here is from genome assembly GCF_002078875.1 of Numida meleagris. NCBI lineage: Eukaryota > Metazoa > Chordata > Aves > Galliformes > Numididae > Numida > Numida meleagris. Next base: position 6,181,399 of record NC_034412.1, read on the forward strand.
CATCCCAATCTAACGTCATCAGCAAATTTTATTGCACATCCTACTTTTGAAGCCAAGTTAATTAGCAAATGCATTAAAGTCAGCCCAGTTCTTAACGCAGCTAACTTCCTCTAGGCTCAACAGCCCTCCTTGATCACAGAATAATGTGACCTCCCCTTTTGCTGGCGACCTCCTTACCCTAACAGCTCTTCTACATCTCATCAGTCTCTTAATAATGATGTCCTGCGTACTACTGGAACAAGTGTTGTAACAGTAGAGCCAGATTAGCTCCATTTTCTTCTCTAAAACCAAAGCACAACAACTTCAGAAAGGAAAGACAACATGAATTCCACTGTAGGTGTCCGAGAAACTAACACACTTAAGTTCTGCCTATTGTGATTATGTGTGACTCCAGAGACCAGGATGTCCAGACATCCCAGAAGGCTACAGTTGCATTATCCCAAATCCTTGACCATCCTACGATTCTATGATAAAATATTCATTCTTCTTCCAGATAGCTATAGCATATGTACAACTACGGATAAAGTTTGATGAACGCAAGACAGAGTCAGCAGCTTGGTTAGGCTAGGTGAAGAAGGAAATTCAATTTAAATATCCTGGGTCACCACATAGACGACCGTGGAGCAAATGAATTAAAAAAAAAAAAAAAACCAAACAAAGAGAGGAGGCAGCGCCTGCTCCCTTCAGCTCAGGGGAGGTCTGCATGGTGAGAAAATGCAGGCAGCCTAGGTAAACAGGGCAGTGGAACAAAACTGGACGGGTCAGTGAAGGCAACGTTGCTTCTCAACAGCCCGTTCAGCCTTAGCTTTTTAAAAAGCAGGACGTGAGCCCCCAGAGCCTGCCTGGGGGGGAATTTCAGTCAGCTATGTAGTAAGCTGCAACAGCACAGACAATACCTCAGCAGTGACTGAAGCCGAACAATTCAACACAAAACGATTTCTTATTTTTTTTTTTAGAAGAAAAGTTAATTATAACAGAAACTGGGAAATGAAGCGAGCGGAAAGGTATGCCAGCAATCTATTCTAAGCTGTATTTACACTCGTAAATTCATAAGCAAACTAGTTATTTGCTCACTGTAAAAAGCACTGAATCTGTAGGAGCAAAGGCAGCAGTGATCTCACCTACAGAGCAGCTGATGGCCTCAGGGCACTGATGGTAGGAAACAGCAACTTATTGGTATTTACTATTTACAGCAAGCATTTCTAGCACTGCTTCCTTTTGCAATGTATAATTCCCATTGATCTCTTCACAGCATTTCCTTGGGTTCACATACCTTTACCTACTCCTCAGGTTACTTCCCGCATCCCAGATGGTCAATCTCCAGAAGGCAACTTCTGTGCCTCAGCCCCTTCTTGCTTAAACCCAAGCTGACGGCTCATTAGTAGAATCATTTATCAGCTGTTGCTGTTAGACATTTGTTTTCTATGCAAATCAGATTTCGTGCAGCAAGAACAGAATTCCAGCCTTTTTGTAAGTATTTTAATGTGAAATGCTGACATCAAGTCTTAAGTTCATTTGATTATTTTTCTGTTTATGTTATTAGCAATCAGATTTCTGGCACTCTTTTCTGTTCCAGTTCAATCACTCTGCTGAATTACTTGAACTCCCGGTGAACCGCACCAAAAAAGGAAAATTAACTAATGCCTCATTTGATCTTGTGACCATAAAACTTGTGTTTTCATTCCCTCTTTAACCTTTGACCATCTATTTTTTCCCCTTAATCTGTGTGCTATGTACCTGATAGTTTTAAATTTGTTTCTTTTATTCATGAAGAAAGAATCCATTGCCCTCTATTCACTTTAACCGCTGCTGACTTTTTTTCCAGATATTCATTAATAAGCACGCACTCCAAATTGGTTCTTCATAGCCCATCTTCCATTCCTGCTGCCTTACTGGATTTTCTTCACCAGCACAGATGTTTTCAGAATAAGCAGCAACTACACTCACAAGGAGAACCACCTCAAAAAAAACCAGTGAAATGGCAATACTGATTTTAATGAAATTCCATTTGCCAGTTTATTATTTAAGTTCCCTCATTTACATATTCACGAGGGACTTGAAATTCATTTATGTTAACCATCTTTTCTTTTTGGAAACAGACGTCAAATAGCTGAAGGTATGACAGAACATATCAACACACAGGTGGGTCACAATAAAATACCATCCGTGCACAGCCACAATGAACGAAATGAAAGGTGAAAATGCCACGGACATCTGTAATGAGGACACGTAATCCAAATAACGGCTCGCATTGGACATCCATGCCCTCCACTTATGCAAACAATTTATGGACGTGGATCCTACATCAGTAACAACTGGGCAGGGATTTCATTAAAATCACGGTGAGAAGAATACAAGAGGCCTCCATTTTCTATGAGCTTTCATTCTGTTTTTATGGAGTACTATAGAGTCTTCACGTGTAAGTGCAGGCTTCTAGGTCTGGCATCCACTTTGACGGCCATGCAGCCAGAGGGCACCTGGCCTGGCACACTGCAGGTCTCAGTTTCTCCTGAGCAAACAGAAGTACGTATGTTCAACGCCATACCTCCCAGCCTACAGACTTCCTGTTGTTCTTCAGCAGCGTGCATTATCTCCCAGCCATCTACACCACTGAAACTAACGGGAGCTTTTACTTTTGTTGAGTCGAACCAGTATCAACCTTCTGATGACAACAACGAAACCGGGATCACAACCTGACTGTACGTGTCACATCCTAAAACACTTGTGCCACAAGTGCTTCTCCTCTCCAGAAGGCAACGCTCACGTGCTCAGACAGCAGGGCCCGTCCTTGGGTTTTCCCTGCACATCTCACTCCACACGCACCTAATAGCCAGCCTGCTTTTCAGACGTGCAACAAACGCTGCCGCCGTCAGGAATGTTTAACACTACATTTCCAGTTCTTTCCTACAATCATTCACAGAGTGGAAGAAGGGTCACTTCAGGTTGCACAACTTCACCGCTGGCATATGGCAGCAAACCCACAGCAGAAACACAAGATCTTCCTCCCCACTAAAACAGATGGCACGCCGATCAAGTCGGATATAATCTGATGCTAGCTGCGCTACTACTGCTATTGAATCAGGAACCAAAAGCAGTGCAAAGTAGTACAAACAAAGAAACACCCAAGGCAGGGGAGGCAGAGGGAGAGGACAACAAGGAAGAACAGCAAACTACTAACAGAAGGCAACCTACAGCAGCAAAGGCAGACCGCTTTGGGGCACGTTTACAATTTAACAACCAGGAATGGCAATAGGAAAGAAACTGCAGTGGCCCTCATCCGATTACAGAGGACGTTCCTCTGGCCTGATGCTGGCCCGCTTCCCTCTGCTCTTGTGATTCACCGCACTGGGCATCTGCCAGGGGCTACATATCCTGGCTGCTTACATAATTACATATTTATGATTCTGCCGAGAATTCTTAGTCAAAGCTTATTTCTGAACTGCAAAACGCTCACAGGATCAGCAGAGAAAGTTCTCCAACGAACGCGACTTCAAAAGAGAGCCACCACTTCTTGTAATGTTGAAGGACGGTGGTTTCCTCTTCAGCTGAATCATTCAGCAAGTAAACTTTAACTAGCGGTAGAACAAAGGCAAGTGGTGCTTTCCCTCTGAAACAGAGAGAGATTGCTAGTGGATTTTATTTGTTCTTTGTAAATATATATATAATTATATATATATATAATTATATATAAAATTATACATATATAAAAATTAAAAACCCCTCCACAAATGCCTCCAAAGGCAGCAGTATATAAACTTGTAATTCTTATCACAGTATGCACCCTCTCGTACTGCACAGTCAATACTTCCTCTATATCACATTACTAGCACTTCCTCTTCAACACATACACCACTACGTCAGCTTATTCATGAAGATCCAGTAAAGAGAATTTATGGATGAACACTCTGAAATATCTTTTTTCAGCTGTAACCAATTAGCAGTCAAAAAACCACTGCACTCCACCTTTCTTTGTTGATAATAGAATCCATTGATTTTAGAAGGAGCGGAATAGTCCAAAATGTCATGCCATCACTCAGACTAGTTCAAAAACTGCTACAAATACATACGTATATAATTTCCTTGTAAAGGTGTACTCCATCAGCTGCACAGTCCAAACCTTCAGCAGTAAATTTCACGAGCATTTGTAGGCTCTACCACTAAAAACACTTTCAAGCTCGGTTAGCCTTACGCACACAAGTATTTCTCACATCTAAAAAGAACCGTTCCTACACCTGAAGTTAAACGCACGCATTTACACATGCATTTGAAGAATAAGGGCCTTAGTCTCATAGAGCTGTTTATTGTAAAGCAACTATTCATGTCTTGTCACCAATATCTTAAGTACTTCCAAGTTTCAAATCCTCTTGAAAGCAAGGGTCCCTGTTCCTAACGTTAAGAAAAACTTAACTTCAGCTCTACCATTTGTTACAGATTTTGACACAACATTCAGCTCCAGCTGGAACAGTCCCTGTGCCTGTTACCACTCAGCTCTCCCATGACTCGATCCAAACCTGCCATACAGATCAGGGCAACTACCGGTAATCCTCCACTTCCCTTTGCACCACACTTCCCCATGGGCCCCTGGGGCTAGTGGCACAATCTCCTGCTGCCCTTAGGAAGCACTGGCAGAGGCAGTGTTTTAATCAAATGGACCGCCAGAAAACTACATTCATTCACTCCCTCTGCTGCCTTAGAAGGAGTGGAAAGGTCACAGGAAAACTCAACAGGAAGGGTTCTAAGAGCAAGATCTGCCACAATCTTGGAGAGGTTTTCGCAGGTATCTTCTAATCCCGTCACTGAACCCTGCTTTCTTTAGAGTGAGTTGCTCCTCCTGCCCATCCTCCAACCACTCTCACTGTTTCTGGGCGAAACCTGCTGGGTTAATTATGCTGAAGTGTAGCACTCACGGAACTTCCTGATGCAAGAGGCTTGGCGCCTGCAAAGCTGTTCTCCTGAGCAAGTCTCTTGCACGTAAGAACAGATGCTGTAACGTGCAATTGTTCTGATACACCTTCAAAACACGGTATGATATACTCACCTAAAAGTAAACAACTGAAAAAATGGATTTACAACACCCGCCACTTTTAGCACACCCAAATTTTGCACTGCCCTCAAGAGATGACAGAGCCATTGCTTGCTGGGACAACAGTGCTCACTGCGCATCCTCAGACCTCGTGGGCCAGCGTGTAATAGATAATAATGTTCTCTGTTTTATTCCACAGGGAGACCTGTGGCTGATTCAGTGTGTTGATTTTTGCCTTGGTCAAACCATCCATGTAGTCAAGCAACCTGGACACAGCAGTTTTCAAGATGCCTCTGAGCAGGCCTCCAGGTTGGCTTTCTTGCTTGAGGCCTTCATAGCCCCTCCAGTTAGTTCCTGTGCAATTAAACCCATCACAGCAAGCTGCCATACAACAGCAATAACCAGATGGTTCCCAGCTTTCTCTAACTTCCTAGTTTCTGTACACTCCTTTAGGCTGTTGGACTGGATGAGCTCTGAAGATCCCCTTCCAACTGAACCATTCTATTCAAATTAAATAGACATACATATACGTATAAATACATACATATGTATATACACAAACATACTCATATATAGATTTATGTATTTATACATACGCATACCCATGCATATGCAAAGAAAGGAAAAAAAAAACCAAAGGCTAACTGCCCTGCCTCCAAAACTCACTGCATGGTAGGATGGAAAACACCTCCCGGGTAAGGTAGCTTTTCCATCACACAGCAAAAAGAAATAATAATAATAATAATAATAATTTGCCAAAACTTCTATGGAAAATCTGAGGCGATCTAGCCTTTAGGCCGAAGGACCAGGACTTTCATTTTTATTTCCAACACATTCGTTAACCCTTGTGACCTCAGGCACCCCATTAGCAGCCTCTAAATTAACTTCTGAAATCCTAGAAAAAGTTGCATTATGGACTAATTTGCCTTCCCTTACAAAGCCTTTGTTTGTTAAGTTCTCACATCTTTCCTGTAAGAGGCCAACTCACACCAACTAGCCACAGCCATACTCCATTTTAAAAGGCTTGAACACAGTATAAATATGTGATTTTACAGAAACTGCCAGCAATTCCAATACGTTTCTAAGGATTAACTTATATTTTACCCTATTTATGTGTTAACACTACATATTTGATGTAAAAAAAAAAAATAGCATCATCTTCTATTCACCTTTAAAATGGAACAAAGAAAAAAAAACAAAAGAGGATGTATAACTTCTGCATTTTAGTGCCGGTTTGGTTTTTTTTTTTTGACTAGCAAGAAATGGAACTAACACTTGAGCAGATTAGCAGATCAAAATGCTAGTATCATTTCTCATGGGAATCAAAAATTTATTTCTGATTGAAAAAACACATATTGAACATGGGGAACCAAATGAAAGCAACGCTGTGAGAAGAGGACAAACCGTTTTCTGCAGGACAGCCCCAGTCCCACTCTTTGTCTACACACATCAAAGAGAATAACGACGCAATAAAAACCCATGCAAGTTATTTTTTACTATGATCTGGAGTAAGTTATGATTACTTCTGGGATGATGATGAATGTGTCTAGCTTGGCGCTTAAATCTACATTCAAACTGTTTCAAAGTTAATTAAGAGATGAGTAATTGTTTAGAAATCTCTGGAATAATAAAATATACCACCTTATAGTAAAAGCAGCCCTTAAAAGAGGAAAAAAAAAAGAGTAGAAACTATTTCACTTCGCTACGCGTAACAGTTGAATATGTTTTACCATCCCTGTAACGACAAGCATGCCCTTGAGAGAGTACAGTTCTGAATTTCTAGCATAATTTGTAGAGGGAAAATTAGGGCAAAACGCAGCAACGTTTCAAATGCAGCCTCTCAGTATTTTAAAATTTTATGAAGTATAAGGACTGGGTTAATCCGCAATGAGTCACGTTTTTAAGAGAAGCAGTAACACAGACCTAAATTTCAAACCGTAACTAAAACCACGCGCAACTGATACAAAATAAAAAGAAATCAGAGAAGCCTTCTGTTGGTGAAAGGTCAACAGCAGCAATGAAAACTCAGCAGTAACAGAAGAGGCCGAGTGCACCGCTGGTTTCACTTTCAGCAAATTAAAATGCCAGGCTATGCGACCAGGTACAACGGGCACATTCTCACTCCACAGCTCTGCTCCCTACAACTTAAATTCATCCCGAGCAGAGATCAACTTTGCACATACCAACTTCATTTTGAGCTTAAACATCAGGTTATTTTAAATGGCATAAAGACTTGTGTAGATCATCTGATTTCTGAGCTGTCTTCGCTTTGTGCCAAACACGTTGCATTACACTTCGCCCTGTGATGTCCTGGAGTCGACACTGCATTTCCCAGGAATCAGTTACCCCCAGACAAACTCTCTCAAAGCATCACTGTTTTTCACAAGACAAAGCAGAGTTGTAAAGGTGTGAGACCACAGCTGATTTACATATTCCTTAGACCCACGCCCCCACACAAATCAACTCAGCTCTCAGATCCTAAATTGAGTTTCACAGCTCGTGATTAGAAACACGGTCCCTTTAGCTTCTGCACTGAGAGTAATGATCTAGAGATGCCTGAAATGCAGGCTGACACTTCCTGCATTTAGTTCTTAAGTCCAGTGCTGCATTTGACGTTTCCATAATACAGCTCAGTGTGCTAACGTAAGACACAGAACTGTTGAAAGGAGACTTTCAATCTAATCAAAGCCACGGCATTAAGTTCCAGTCTTCTTCAGAGTTCACCTCTGCCTTCTACCTGCACAACTGTTAGAAAGCAGAAATACACCATCGAGATAGTTTGCAAATATCACCCTCCAGTCATCCAAAACATTCAGCAATATTCCAGAGACGGGAGTAAGAAGATCGCACCAACCAAGCCTATTTCTAGAGGGGACTTGAACTTGACTGGTCTTCCTCTGTTAAATGCATTGAAGCAAAAGACACCTGGCACTGTGTACATCCGTAATAGGAGAAGCTGTTAGCACTGAAATAAGACACAGAGAGCCCCCAAGGAGGGGGCAGCAGAGCACTCGGCTCACCTACAACTTGCCCAGAACAGGCTTTTGGCCAAAAGAGGAAGCAAAACTAGCTACCAGCAGGATAAGCTATGTCATTGTCAAGTCACACTCCTTGCTTCAAGACTAACACGCTGCCCTACTTTCCACAGGGTAAAGGAGAAACAACTTCAATATTCTGTCAAACAGAATAATGCTCTAGATGTTTCTTAGGAAAAAAAAAATATCAACTTGTGTACTGAAAAAAAAAAAAGCACCACCATCATCACTCTAAAAATACTGCCTGCAGCAGAAGTGGGCCTACAGTGTACTTGCAGGAAGAAACCATACCACTAAACTAACACCAGTTAAAAAGGTACTTACCATTGGCAGTGCATTGATATGCAGAAGTTTTCCTTTCAGGTGTCTCTTGCCACAGACGGGTGATGCTGAAAGAAATGAGAGAGAATAGGAAAAATTAGTATTTATTACTCTGAAAACAGCTGTGTTAACGCAATACATCATCAGTGCAGCCTACCCCACTGTTCCTAGCACTGAACTCGTACGCTGCCTGTGCCTGCAGCAAGCACAGCCCCATCACACAGCGCCTGCAGGGAGCCTGGAGCACCCACCTCTGCGCACTGCCTGGTCAATGAGCAACCACCACCATCAGACCTCGAGGGTGCTGCACCCACTCAGGAGCACTGGTAAACAAACCACCACCCGTACCCAAACCCTGATGGATTTGCCTTAACTTTCCAGAAAAGACTGCAGGACACTAACCAGGCAGAGCAGGCAGCTCCCAAGACCGTTTGCCCACACTAAATCTCTTCTGGAAGTCAACCTGAGCTACTGATGTTAAACACCCTGAAAGCCCCCAACAAAAATTAACACGCCAGTGGTTTGACAAAGGACCTCTTTTCCAAGATGCTTACATCCACTGAAAAGCAGTAATTAAAACAAATAAATAAATAAAACCAATCTGTTTTCCTACCACATCCTGCACTGCGTAACCAGATTTATGGCCACAGGTGAGCTCAGTGCTTCAGCCAGCAGCGCGCACTGGTGGCTGCCCAAAGCTGGCAACATGAACATGGACAGAAATCTTCCAAGAAATCTTTCCCATCTTCCAAAACAGAAGAATATAACCTAAAACATTCCATGCTGTCATAATGTTTTAGCACTTTTCTTTAAAATATCCCTGGTAATTATTTCATGCGTCCTACAATGAAATAGGTAAGCACACGCAAACACTCTTCCACATCCAAGTGTGCGTGGACTCCATGCACAGCTGTAACCATTTCCATGCAGCACCAGTCAACTCTTTTTGTGTGTGGTTGCTCGCCATGCAAGGACTCGCACACTACCTTTCTTGTTATTAAATAATTTCATCGCCCACTTAAAGAGCAGAAAGAGGGGCAGGAGGACATGGGTGACTAATAAAGCCCTGTCCGTCTGCTTTTAGATTAAACAAAACATCTCTAAGCTGTTCAAAATCCTTTACAGCAAGTAAAGAACCTTCAGGGCTCGTGACTAGCACAGCTCTGGAGTGCCATTCCCAAACTCAGGCAGTAGGAAATGGCTGATTACAAACCCATGTAGGAACCCACTGCCAGGGCAGGCAGAACTGAACAGCACAAGGAGCTGCTGCAGAGGATGCTGAAGAATGTGAGTACGCTGGGAATTGAAAGAATTTGCACACATGCTCATTTTCCTTTGCTTGGCTGTGCTGGCAGGGCAGAAGCTCTGCACATGGAGCAGGGAGAGCTGCCCTTGCCAAAGGGCACGCTGTCCCATGTGGGGCTGGTCACAAAGTTTGTTCTTCCCTGCAGCAAGGGCTGTGGGGCAGCACAGAGGAAAAAGCTTCAGGGACTCGCTCAGCAAAACCCATAAAAAAAATGGTATTTGCCTACAGCTGGGGTTTTCCTTAAAAACAAGAAGAAGTAACCATATCTGCCCTCCTCATCTGAGAGCAGCTTGAATTAGTGTCAGCTCTGCGTCCCAGGCACAGTGGAGGAGAGCTCCACGCAGCATTTCCTTTGGGTTGTTTCACTTGCAAAGGAACGTGGCAAACATAAATCAAACGGCAACTGCACAAACACTTTCAGTGAAGAAAGGCCTTCTTCAGTGCCCACTGCCCACACGCCTCATGGCCTCCTCACCTGTGCCTTACACCTGAACTGAGCAAGGACATGGGAAGAAGCTGGAAGCAGAGGAGCAAGAACAGAAAGAGCTCACCAATTCTGCTTCATTCGCCCTCGTGTCTGTTGTGGCTCTGGTTTTAAGAGCACTTGAAATGATACAGAATTTTAGAAAACACTGGGACGTCCTTCTTCACAGCCCAGCGCTGATGCCTTGTCAGCAGATTTTTCCTCCCCAATTTATCCTATTGGAGTTTGTTATTTGGCATGTACCTTGAAATAAAGCAGGTGACAGCTGTAATGTATTGATTTGAGACTCGCTCTCTTTATAGGCTGACCTGTTACAGTGATTTAACCAGGTGACCAGGTGTAGTAACAGCCACGCTACCCTACACTTAAAAATAACCCACCAAATGCCCTTGAAGCTGATAAGACACACCTGGGCAGAGAGTATCAGCTGCTGCATTTAGATCCTTCCTCTCCGAGAGAGCAGGGTTTTTTTGCTTGTTTTTGTTTTTTTTTTTTTAAACCAAACACATTCAGTTTTGACTGACTATTCCTCTCAGCCTAAGAAGAAATAAAACTCGGGCAGCTCAGAACACTCGAGGAAGAAGTGCATCCTGCCAGGCCCCGGGGTTGGCAGCACACTGCAGCCAGCTCTGCCCGCACCACACAGATAATCCCACCAGTAAGGCCAGCGCTCACCTCACACCTGCTAGCCCTAAAAACAAAACCAAAATGGCAACTCGTGCTATCTGCATCTAGGCCTGCTGTCATCGCCAAGTCAGAACGGTGTGGTGCGACGACAAACCACAGGTAACAACAACCCTGCCACCGCAGCGACCAACTTGCACCCTAACATTCTTCCTTGCCTGGAACCGAGCACAATGAACTCAAAGCAAAGAGTTCTCTAAAAGCTCCTCGCAAAAACTTTTTGCTGTTTCCTCCATCCACACAGAGCAGCAGCAGCACTGGGGCTGGAAGGACTCGCATCTTCTGCATGAGCTGAGCGGCTCCCACTCCTCGTTTCCACTTGTGTGCTCGGATTTTTCTTCTAATCCTCTTAGGATAGCAGTGTTTATTATACTGCTTTCTCAGACTTTTGTGCTATTTGAGCTTTAATAACAAATTTGCTCATTAAACGCTGCGTTCTGTGAATTGCAAAGGCCTTCCAAGGACACAGATCTTTTCTCCTCAATTCTCCTCGAGTGACCCACCTTCATCTGGCTTCGGTATCGGCAGAGAGTGTCCCAATCAAAACAGAATTAAAAATAACTAAATCCCGCATGCTCCCCTCAGTAACTAGGCTGCAAAAAGCATCAGACAATAGCTTTAAAAGCCTAAATTGAAAACTAATCACTCCATTGAATCCTTGCTTTCATTTGGTTAATAGGCATATACAAAACCAGTGGTGATTCTGCCACTGCCACGCTTGGAACATGAACAGAGAAAATCAGAAGTTACTTCTTGTAATCACACTTTCACTGCAATCTATGGGATTTTTTCAAAAAAACGGTTCAGTACTTCTGCAATAACATCTATTTCTGGATCTAATAGAGAAGCTGAATTGAGATTTATCGCGATTCACAAAGACTCAGCCAACTTGAGTGAAGAAGACCAACTCAAGAAGAGAAACAAATGCAGATGAGTGAGGGAAAACAGTAAAAAATAAGTAAGGAGCACACACAAGACAGCATTAAAAATGGTCATCACCTGCAGTTGGCTGACTGCAACTGGGTTGGTGCTGCCATCTGAAGCAGCTTTCCTCTGCCCATTAACTGAGAAATCTCCACTTCCTAACCTTGGATCTGTTTTTAGGTCTTTATTACGTAAGAAAACTGGAAAACACGGATGCAAGCCAGCTTGCTGAGCTTTTAAAAGAATACTATATATATACACACACACACTCACATCACACATAAAAGTTGCACAACTTTCCACACACCAGAAATTCTCTTTCATATACCAAACTCCTCCATGTATATACAAGCGTGTGAGCCAATGATTAAAACAAAGCAGGATATCCGAGGGGACAGAGGAATGGCTACAGCAGACAGCAGTGCTCCAGGGAAAAAAGAATCTGAATGCACAAACACCCTTCAAAGTGCACAATGCAGCACTCACTGTGCTATGATAAGCTAAGAAAAGCAAGACTAAAGCAAGAGAATATCATAGCATGGTAGCAGCTACCTCCAAGTTTAACACAAATTTCTTTAAATGCCCAAAACTGAGGTAATCACAGAAGCCAGCTTATAACTTAGTGAAAGGAAGGGAAGCTCAATTGCTGAAGAGGAAACCGTACTGGCCTGCCCCATTAAAAACACATAAAGCACCAGAGTAATCTTGTCAATACCAATTAGTTTGTACCATCAGGGAAGGCGGGGGAAGAGCCCTGTTGCAGCACAATTTCACTTGCAAGTCATTTAAATGAAATTCATTACTAAGTAACCCAATTCACAAATTGGAAGTTAAAAATCCTAGAGAACGAAGTATAACGCAGCCGAGGCTGGGAAGAGCATGAACGGTTTTTGCTCTAAAAGCTCTTGCTCCAAGTGCTGAGCGTGGTGTGCCATAGATCTCACCTTTACACTGCCATCACCCATCTACGTAAACCCCAGGTACATTTAATTTGCGCTGCTTGTTTGTTCTCATCTGAAAACAGCGGATGTTGATTCACTGACAAATTTTTTGAATTTTTATTCTAGAACTGAGTTATAAAATTTAAATTCACCCTGGGGAAAATAATGAAGAAAAAAATACCTAAGTCCAAATTCTGTTTAATTCCCTCCCCCGAAGGTAGGAAGAGCCTCTTCCCTGTGACAGGGAGCCTGCTCCAGCTTCCCAAACAGCCTCAGCAGCAACAACCCCCAGCGCCTTCCAGCACAGCTTCCCAGCTGGATGGCAGAGATCCCTTCCTTTGCCAGCACGGGAACCTGTTCCTATGAACTGATAGCTACAAGGTTACTGGGGCTCCTAAACAGGCCTGTAACCTTGGTACGGAACAAAGCTTGAACTGCAGCCTCGGGTAAAAGACCTTTCTCACTGAGATTTCTGCTCCTGGTGCCTGCCCTGCCTGCTTTTAGATGTGGAGGACGAGATGTTCCTCTGCTCTGGGACTAATGGTGGGGCTGCAGATGAAACAGTCAACTGTGGAAAGCACCAGAAACTGTCACAGCAGAGCAAGGGTACAACTCCACATGCTTCTTAGACTCATTTCTTCTAAAAGGATCTCATTTACTCAATTCATTAGAATTCTGTGTCAAGTGTGCCACGCTTTGGGAGGTGGGATGCGTGTCACGAGTAGATATCACATTTGGAAGTGCTGCTGAACTGTTCAAATAAGGAATTCCCTGAAAGTAACAAGAGGACATAACGTTGCAGTGGTTCCAATCCTACAGATGCTAACCACCATTTGGGCTGCAGCTGTGCTTCTCTCCGTATCAGCACCACTACTCTTCCACCTTTCGGACAACCCAAAGTCCAACATGGTACCAATTCCAAGCAAAAGCTCAATCTGCACTGCGTCCAGCCAAGCTAAAGAGCTACAGAGAATGTTCAAGCAGTGCAGCACAATATGGTTTCTGCTGCAGCACACAGTGTTTGTAGACAGCTCGATGCCAATGGGAACCAGAAATGCCACCGTGGCCACTTGCCCCACTCGGCAGCCAAGAGCTCCATGTCGTGCTGATATTGTGCCCACGTCATGCCCCTCGCTGCCAGGGACACGAGGATATTGGTGGCTCTCTGCCTGCCTTCTGCAGGAGCACCTTCCAGAATACCTGCCCTCAGAGCATAGTTCCACGGTTAAAAACAGACATCAAAGTGTTCTAACATCCACCTTATTTCTCTTAATGGGAATCTGAAAGTGCTATCATGGTCTGAAGTACAAGGATCCAGTAATTCTTTGGAAAAGCTGAGTTAAGACTTATTTTTAATATAAATAAAGTCCACAGATTTTTCTGAAAAGTTGAAGTCTTAGCAGAGTTCAGAAGCACAGTTTGTGGTGGAGCCTGGGATCCCATCCTCCAGCTATTCTTGGGGTGCAGCTCCCCCCCAAAAAAGGTGCCTATCATGCTTTCCACATCCTTCCTACAATTACTGTTAATATTTTGTGCAAATCCCCAGAAATTCTGCATTCCCCTCCCAGCTCCCTAAGCCACCACACTGTGGGGTCACAGGGGACAGGTGGGATGCAGCCCTGCAAGGAAGAAGCTTGGGAGCAGAGCTGCAGCTACAGCATCGAAACACACCTCTGTTTCCAGGGGCTGCCTGGTGCCTTGGATGGCCCTGGGAATCCCAGCATAAAAGCTCACAGCAGAACAGAACCATGCACTAGGTAACAAGGATCACAGCAGAAACAAAAAATGGTATTAAAAATACATTGTCTTCTTTAGACACCAGAGCTGAGAACCTGCGTGCGTCCACCAATGGAACATGGGAATATTTGCATTGATGTTATACTTATTATATATGCAGTAAAGGACACTGGAACTTGTTCTAAAGAATAAGCAGCCTACAGAAAAACAGAACAAATATTTACATTAGCCGTATGGTCAAAAAGAACAGCGTTTATTAAATAAAAGGATTGAAGCCATTAATCAGCAGCAGCATTAAACTAATCTAATCACGCCGCTGCTTCACCTAGCTTTTTGAACAACGGGATCTAAGCACAATCAAGGAAAACAAGTGAATTTGAATCAGTGACGCTGCAAGGATCTGACAAGCACAGGGACACAGGGCTGCAGCAGAGGTCCCAGATCGAGGCCACGATTAATTGGGAACAACAGAACAGTGCCTCAGCCAGTATGCCAGAAGTAACAGTACTATAGGGTTACCTACACACACAGTTATGCTGTTAGGGTGATACTGTGCACCTCTCACCCGACGTGGTCCAGTTCTAAAAAGAGCTTTTCCTAAAAACGCTGTTAATTACAGTAATTAGCATTTCAGCTGTGTTGGGTTTTTTCCTACTGTACGGAAATAGCTTTTCTTATTGCAAATGAGTGCAAAAAAAATAAAACCAACAACAACAACAAAAAAAACCCAAGCAAAGTTCACTTGTTGCCAAAATGACTGCAGTTGGTATTTTTGTTTCACTGAAAATATTTTCTTGTTGAATGTCCTTCCGTAACTGCAGACGTATGCCTCAATCTATAGCCCTTCTGAACTATGTACTGCCTGTGCAGAACCACACACAGCAGTCGCTCATCCTGTAAGCAGATGGAAGCACGATCAGAAACCTATTGTGCTGCTTTGCAAACAGTTAAAAAAGAGAAAGAGATTGCCAAAGTGAGCTCCCCGACACCTTGTATCTTCCTTTGCACACAAGAAAAGATTTCATCCAGCAGAAATTCCAAGGGACCCAAGTGAAAACTTCAGGACGGCCACAGCAGGGATCCCAGCCTTCATCTGCCTCCAGAAGGGACAAAAAGGCACATGCCTAAAGGAAGAGTCAAAACAGCACCAGCATATGATCTAGTCCCCTAAATTATCTCCTAGCCTCCAGCTACTTTCAGCACAGAATTCTCTGAGCACAATTTGCTTAGTTTTTGTAATTTAGTATTCAGTAATGTCAACAGAATTACCTTCCATTAACTTGTTCATTCCCACAAACACTGAGCACTGCCTTTCCTGGTAAGCAGTTTTACAGGTCTGCTCCCTGCTGTGCAATGAAAGACACAGGCCCTTCCTTTGCTCATTTACACGTCTGCCTCTTGCCACAGAAATCTGACATCACTGCAAGAGAACAAGAACCTCGGATCCCTATTCATCCCCTCCATGGTTTTCAAGGCTTTGCAGGCTGAACTAGAGCTGTAGTCCCATGCTGCAACTCTTCCTTACCCAGGAGCTGCATGAAAGGAACACCTTGCCGCTGTGGTACATTTTGATACAACTATACATTTGGCAGGGCATTAACTGAAGTCTCCCACTGCATTTCCAACTCTCCTTCACTTCCCTTCCTTCCAGTGTTACCTTTTTGACAGGGCAGCAAGGAGGAAGACAGATTCCGTTCTGGGGAACTCCCACTCACACATCACCAAGAAGCAGAGCCCTCAGCACAAACTCATCTAGAAAAGTGTTGGTCCAGGAATTTGAAATGGGGAATGGAGCATCTAACATGTTATTTAAATTTAAAAGAACACTAGTACATTTCAAGACTATTCTTGAAAGAGTATCAGTCAACACGCGCCCATCGTGAGCTCACACCTACAGGAATTCTGTTTCTTGCATGCCAGGTTTTATTCAGGAAGATATCAACTTCTAAATCTTATCTCCACCGTAATCTGACTAATACTCTTCTCAGTGTCTCACCTTTCCACTCTTATTTTCTCTTCTGCTCTTCAGTAGAGCTCCCCGCACACAGGGTTAATAGCATCTTGTTTCCTCCCTAATGCCTGTCCTAATGGTAAAGGATGCGTCAACACCACTGGGAACAACTTGAATTTAAGCTTTAAGATTTCTGAAGAACTGACACTGCTTTCAAAAGCATTCCAGAAAAAAAAAAAAAGTTGTCAACTATGTTATTTATCATTTTCAGAATCAGAACAAAAATGGGACTGTTTCCTACTCTGTACATTGAGCAGATTTTTAAGCTCGGTGAAAGCCTGGCTGGTAACTCGGGAAGCCGTTAATGGATCTGGGCTCAGGGAAGTAACCTAACTTCCCCGACCAGGAGAACAGACGTGGTCATGCAATAGGAGCAAAAGTCAAGGGAAAGGAGATCCAGGTTTTAGATCAATCTACTGAAGACACTGTAACTGGAAACACATGTTAAATAATCAGGAAAAACTTCCCCAAAATAAAATTATGCAACTGGAAAATAGCTATAGGAAATAGCCTATGCTATGGGACTTCTGTTATTTTAAGAACGAGTAGGAAAGACTGGGAAAGGAGTAATTCTGCCTCAGGACACATCTAGCACACAGTGTTTGATCTAAGCCTTTTCCCTTTCTTTACTTTTTGATTCTTATCTCGATTGTTTCACACCAGGAATTTGAAGCTGGCTGAGCTGCACATCCGGCAAATCCTGCTGTTCAGACCAGATGAGGCTGAAGATAGGATTTCACCATTTGGGATTTTCATTTACAGAATTCTGCCTCTGCGATTGCCTGCAGAATTCCTCTCCAACTGCTGCCTGGTCTTCGTGAAAAAGGTCCTGTCTTCCTGGCTTTCTCCTTCTTCAAGTCAACTCGCAATTATCAACATGATCTGCTAGACTGATCAAAGCAAGCAGCAAAGACTGGACGTCCTCCAGGACTGGTCTTGGAGAAAAAAAAAGAACAACGTCAACCCTTTACTCTCAATTAAAATAGATTTATCTACTTAATCTTCCAACACGTGAAAGATAGAAAGCTTCTCCAAACTTTATTTTTAGGATATGCTGGATGGCTACCATCACTGAAATTACTTGCTCCTTGCATGCTTTTGGCTGCTGATACTGATTTACAAAGGCATCCATAGACTTGCCCACAAGGGTCAGCTTTCAAATATTCTTTTTAAAAATAAAAATGCAGTGAATGTCTACAAGTTTAAATATACTTAAAATTTTTAAAGATCTACACTTTCATCTTCAGTTTCGATATACACACTTTTAGTTCTTTTGTTATTGATAGGCCATAATGGAGAGCTGTGCATTTCGCTGCTTTCTTTTGTTATCATGCTAAAACAGGCTCATTAACCAAGGAAGCAAATGAGAAATTCTTGAGCCAGGAATATCAAATCAACACATTTGTCAAAATACTCCACCTCACACAAGTATTTCCACTCAGCGTCAGACATGTCAAATACTGGGCTCTGGTTCATCTCCCAGCAGAGCACGCTGCAGATATTATTGTAGTCACACCTAGTCAAGGGTGTTTCTTTTTTTCCTTCTTTTCTACAGTAGAACAGTATGAGGTATTTAGCACTAACAGACACACAGAACTTATGTTGCTATGTAATAAATGCACAAAACTTGACGGCATAATAATGATGCATCTTCCACCGGCTCAGGAGTAGTAACAATCCAGGTTTGCATTCTGCTGCACTACAAGAGAGGCCATTCACCAAGTGAGATAAAGCACAGTCCAGTATCTATATATTTAGTTGCATGAAGCTGTATAGCTGCCATCATTTGTCAGAGGTTTGGAGTTGGCTTTTTTTGTCTTGTTCTTTTCACTGCCTAAGGAACAAGCAAAACCTCACACTAAAAAGCCATCTCAAACACTAGCACTTCCATCCCATTAAACACATTACAATTATTTTTAGGCTAACTTTATCCAGAAATAAAGCCATTTGCCATATCCTTGCAGAACTGCCACTGGACTGCTTCTGCACCTTCTCTCAGAAGCCTCACTTGACCACATCAGCCTGTGCACACCAGGGCTGGGTGCACAGTACCTCTGATCAGAAGTATTTTTCATCTTTGCAGCAGCTTTGGTATGCGTGCACGCTCCTTGTCTCTTAAGGACACAGCGTCCCAATGACACAGTTTGCCGTACTTTAAAGGATTCTAAGCTTGCAATTAAAGACATTGGCTGATGCCAACCAGATCTACAAGACAGAAATCGCTCCAATGCCCTACAACAGCAGCTGAGCTCCAGGACAGATGCTGAGCCTTCTCTGAGTGCCCCTGGGCACAGCCTGCAGATCCTCCCCAAGCCTGGTTGGGAGCACGTCCCAGCACAGGAGCCCAGCACTGATCTGCAGGAACCACTCGTTGCCATCTCCACTTCCCATAGAGTAATTTACAGATTGCTGGAGACAAACAGGTGAAAATAACTGAAGGCCCTCTCTTGTTTCTCTGGTAAACAACAGTGGTGGCCAAAGCACAATGCATTCCCAGTTTACTCACGGCTGCAGAAGTTCAGAGGGTTATTTCACACGACCCAGAGCCATGCACATAAGGCCAACGCTCTCAGTTTAACTTCAATTCAATTGAACCGAACTTCAAGTCTTGGCAAGCTATGCCAAAATCTGATTGAAGCCACTACAATAATCTCAAACAGATAAAATATTGAGATGTGTATTCAGTTGGAAGCAAGTGACGCAGCATTTACCAGGAGCATTTGTTAGAAGCCTTGAGCAGGCAGTGAGCTTTTACAGAAGCACAGAGAGTACTTCTACCCCAACCAGTGGCATTCCACACGCAGTACTGTTCAGCCTTTGACCTGCCAGTTCTGAAAACCAAACCTCACCAATTCTGAAGAACAGCATCAATTCATTCCGCTCCTTAGGAAACAGCACTTTTTCCTAGCTTTGAATGCTAAAGTCTTGGTGAACTTATCCTGCCCGTTGCAACAACTCAACCAAAGATCTGGTGCATCCGATAACCACATTTATCGAACTGCAGCTTGACACGGCAAATAAGAAACGCGCTTCTCATCCATTTGCAAGTTCCTAAGAAGTCACAAAAACTTGAAGAATTGGTATAAGCAAAGGTTCAGTTATGTAGTTATGTGCTTTAAGAAAAGCACAGCACACCAATAAATCTGCCCAGTTAGCCAAAAAGAAAAAGAAAGAAAAGAAAGAAAAAACCCACCAGTTGTACTACAAAAAAACTCAGCACTAGCTGTAGATAAATGTTTAAATAGATTCCAGCACAGTTATCCTCTTGAAAAAAAAGCTCCTTCTAAATTAAATCCAAAACAAAATTACAATCAATTCTCTGAAACAAGGGCAGGTTGATGTGAATTGTTTTCACTTTGATCCACCCCGGGCGGAGCAGAAATTCCTTCTGCTCTTAAGCACTGAAGGGTGTAAATGAAGGCTTGAAAGACATACTCGGTGCAACAGCAATGATAAGCCTCAGGATTCAGAGAGCAGCCCAGTGCTTTCAAAAGGTCAAGATTCGAAGCAGCTAGGAAAGGCACGCAGCAGCCAACCCGGGTACTTCTCTGTTTCTGGCTGCAGGTCAGTGGGAACTGATTTCAAAGGACACGGCCACGTCCCGAGGTTTGCTCCTTCGCAGGTAACGCCGCACGCGTGGAACACAGGCGAGTAAGGCAGCTCCAGCACTCTACCAACAGGAATGGGAGCTCTCAGGTGGTGGTATTCTGACAATACCGTAAATTCTGCCCTGCTGAACAGAAGTGTGATTTACTGAACAAATTTTTTACAAAATTTGTAGGTACTTAAGTACCTACAAATTGCATCCGGAAATTTTCAGGTGGTGGTACTGCTCTTTCCATCCTGACGAAATAGAGCTTTCTAAAAGAACTTAATATACATCAGATTGTCACGTTTCTACAATTTACAGGTTCAATTTATTATGCAAGAGTCAAATTTGCAGCCTCGTTCCCAGCGATTTGTATGAACACATCACTGATCCAGAAATTAGAAATGGAGGTCAATACTTCGGCATTACCAACAAAAGAACAAGTCTCATCTTCTTCGGGGAATTTTTTTCATTTTGTTGTTTTGAGTTTAGCTTTATCACTTACTCCTAATCCAGCAAACGCTCAATACTGAAATAAAACAAAATTGCATCCAGGCCTTGGGAAAACTTCGATAATCACACTGAGGAGGAGGGAGAGAATTAAAGGGCAGTCGCACGTAAGGCTGCCTATCTTAGCTGAACCTGCAGGAGTTTTTGTTTGCTGTACACATTCAAAACTCATCTTTCTCCAAGTCACTTCCATAATTCCATAATGCAGCACTGCCCCATCCGCTGTTGCTTCTGTAAGCCAGTTTTCCCCAATAATTCACTCTGGATACCATAAAATCTCAGAATTCCCTTTTGAATTCTACCTTAGAGACTTCAAAAACACGTCGAACCCTGAAACATCCCTACAGCCCATAAGACCCTGACATGTAGAAATTCTGTAAATTTTTTTTTTTAAGCAGTAAACTGTATGGTAGTAAAAACTGAGAAAACCAAACAGACCTTCACGTAAGAAGCAAAATGTTGTCTATCAAGCACTTGTGCACCTCCTGCCTGCATCTCCAAACAGTGCGTGCTGTAAAAAGAACACATATCTGAGAAATGGTTTTCTGGAGGGCAGTCAGGCTTTCCTCACTTCAAGTGAAAACTTCCATTAATTGAATGCGATCTCTAAGGATTTACCTGTTGTTTTTTCCCCTATTTTTAAAGAACTATGTGAAAAGTCATTTTTCGTTAGGTATCTGGCTGGGGAAGCCAAAGCAACCCAGCAGCACTCTTTGAGCAGCAGACACAAGCCCTCTGTTGGTTCTGGAAGGATTTTACATATAGTAACTTTAAAATCCTTGGATCGTTGCACCAATGTCTCATTTCAGATTACTCCTGGTCTGGAGATATTCAGGATTAGCGTTCTGCCAAGTCATTCCTCCTGGGAAGTAATGAAGCTCAGATGCTGGAGTCCCTAAGCACAAAGTGCATAAAAGGATCCAGCAAGACGGGACTGGCATCTAATTGCCACTCTGGCTCCATCAACTTGCTGTCAGATTCACTTTTCTTCAGTTCAGAGCCTGAGAAATTTCCAAACAAGGCAGAATGAATCCGCCAACCTCCGAAGTGCATCCACACCACAAGTCCACTTCCCGGGCTGCTTCCACGGCTGGGACACCATGTGGGAAAGCTACGAAAACAACTCGTTCCCCACACCTTCATGTGCTGCAGAGCACTTCGGTCACCTTTAACCAGCCCATGTGTGTGAGCATGTTGAAACGTACTCAGCGATGCACTATCAACTTCTGAGAAGCCTCCTCTGACCTTCATATCTGGGAGCTTGCACAGTAATTCATTTGCAGAACTTAACATCGTCCTAGAAGGAGGATCCTGCTTTACGTCAAACTCCTACACTGTGGGTATCTGAGATACACTGTAAGCAATATTTTAAAATTTAACAAAAATCCCTTCGATTTCTACTTGTTAGTAAGATACCAAAACCAGTAAGAGGTCCCAAGAAGGGGACTTGAATTTTGTTCATTCATTCTCTGCATCCACTGACTCCTTGGCTTCATAAAGCAATTCCCAAAGCCTTTAGAAAATGCAGAGGAGCCCACTGGGTACAGATGGAGAACGAGCACGTTATTTAATAACCAGAAACTACATATGAGAGACCTTTCCAGCTTTATTTTTAGCACGGCATCTCCGTAGGTACAAAGACCGAGCTTGAACACTGAGAGGAACGTAATGGGAAATTTATTTTAACCATACAGTTCTAGCAGGTTATTAAGATGGCATCATTATCCTCCTTGGACAGTAATTGGCAATAGGACTACACGCTCTGCTCTTAGTTTTTGTTTCATTGATGAGTTGTGAGGAAAGAAAAACGCTGCTCATCCAGCACGGTTTATTTAATATTCAGCTTTCTTCAACTCTTCTTCTTACGCAAAGCACAAATGCTGATGATCAATTATTTTTGCAATCATAACTCAAGCTGAAATTTTACACTCTGTAAACACATTATCATGGCCACCACATTATATATTTGAGAAATTCCAATGGCAGCAGCCCATACAAATGAACACGCCGCACTGAGCTTATGGCACAGCTCTGCTCTGAGCAGGCACGAGAGTTTCTCCTGACAGCAGCACAAACGAAGCACACACGGATGCTGGGTGGTGCCCAAGCACACATATCCATACACTAAGATGATCACATACTCCCTTTAAAATTTAAAAATTAAAAATAATATTTATCTCTAATGGTGTTATTTCTAAAACTAGTTTGTGTTTAAACAAATTAAACTACCATAAAAAGACAAATCAAATGAGAGTTACTGTCATCTCTGTAGGAAAACTTCTTAAAAACCACACCAGACTGATGACAAGAAGAACCAAACCTCCAGAAGCAGCTATTAGAGCTGGGAGCAACCTAGGACACCCCCACGCTTTGTGGATGGCCTAATACATACCAGGACATAGGTCAGCACAGACGTGGTTTGGAACACGCAGCCCTGATTGACAAGGGGTAGGTCGCCCCGGAGCAGCCTGATGGCCTTCTCTGACAAACAAAATGGATTTGAGGAGAAAGGGAACAGTTGTGGGCACTAGCCCAACTTGAGCAAGGCTGAAGGTGACAGCAGCGAGCGCTTACGCTCATTCACCAGAAGCTGAGTGAATCCTGGAATTTCTTTCCAGATTTATTTCAGTGTCTAACAACTGGAATGTGATGGAGACAGAGCACGTGCTCACGCATACTTGGAATGAACTGTTACAAATTTACTGGGAAAAAAACCTGTATACTGTACATATGCAACAGGCAGCTTCTGCGTACAGAAACGCTATTTCTAATCCAAACCAAGGCAAAGTAAATCCAGCCAAGAAATGCGTTCATAAACACATTATTGTATCCGTGTATGCATGCACACACATTTTCAAATATTTTGTATAGGGGCACATTTTGAAAGCATGAAGGAGAGCATGCTGAGGGCATGACAACACCGCTTCTCTTCCCCTCGTGCAACGAGAGCTAAGCACGTGTGACCACGCTGTCACCAACACGACGCACACAAAGCTGTGTTTCCCCACCAGAAGACAACAACAGCTGCAAAAAGGCAGAGGTTAAGCCACGAGCACCCGGCAGGAGCAGAGAGGAAAAGAACTAACAGGAGTCTCTGCCCAAACTTCAACAGCATCCTGCCTTCAACACATCCCATCTTGCAAATATATACCAAGATTTGCTGTAGCTTTCATAATATAAGCACACTGCACAATCTTAGCTTTTACTAGGCTTCTAATGTTTACATGGATACAACTTAAGATTTGCATTGCTAAACAGAATGCTCTTGATGATGTTATGTTTTAAACCACCTTCACCCGAGGTTAATGCAGGGTTAATTTGGCAGAGTGGTATTTACAGTGCTCCCAGATTTTTGAAATACCTGCAGAATTCCTCTCTTCCCTTTAGCTAAATAGCTGCTTAGTGCAAAATTTCTCCCCACAGTAGAGCAATCTATTAACAACAACAAAAATAATCCAAAATTAAGGTTTCGAGAAAGAACCCATGACAAGCACCAGAGCAATACTTGGCAGATCACAGCATACTCTATTTATGTAACGATCACCTAAAGTGATCATTAAATTAATTAAAGCACGTACTTAGAATACTGGCTTACAGGCAGTCCCCTCCATACCTGACGTACAACCATCACTCAACTTCTGCTGCTCTCCAATAAAAATCTCGTTAGCTAAGACTATGCAATCTGAACGTCCACTCCTTAAATAATCGAGAAAAGTGAGCCCAGTCACTCCTGAAGTCTCAGAGAATACCTGAGATACCTTAAATGCTAAGCAAGAGGGAAATAAAAACAAAACAACAATGGCACCCTCATTTGAAATGGTTTCCATACGCTTAGACTATGATTGCACATCTTCAGTATGCTCAAGTACATACATACACAAGATGCAAATCATTACATCATTCATTAAAAACACACTACTTTTCCGGGCCTACAACCCTCCATATCTACATGGACTTCAGATGAACTCTGTTATATCCACATTTTGCAGACCTTTCTGCGCAGCACTTCTAAAGAATGGCCATCCATGTGAGAGAAGCCTTTGCCCAGACTTTCATCATTTTCTGCCTGAGCTAATGCTGGTCCTTACAAAAGCAAGCTTGTCCCACTCAGATCCGCTCAGGACCCTTCTGAAAAGATCATTATCTTTCATCTTGCCTCATCTCTTTGTATTCCTCCACCAGATTCACTTCCCATTCCCTCCAACAACACACTTACCAGGTTCCCTTTTAATAAGGAAGAAGGGCTCTTGCACTCTGCTTATTGCTGACTTGGTACCAAAGAGCTGACTCCAGCTACTGCCAAGTAGCTAACAACGTACTTGACATATTTTCAAATGAGCATCAGCACGCTTCCTCACACAGTGCTCATTAGGAGATGTGCTCCCAAATTCACAAGTCTCCTCCAAATCCCTTTCTAAAAGTCTCCTTTTCCATGTTGACTATGAAAACTGTGCTCAGTAGCTCCAGGTGAATTTTTCTTCCATTAATATATATAATGGCTTTTCGAATTCACAAACGTTTTAGCATTACCACATTCTGAGGCAAAGAACTCTGCAAGAATATTCTAGGAAAATACACCACATTTCCCATATTTTGGACATCACCTTCTAGTTCCACTTGATGCCTTCAGCTTTAGCATTGCAGAAACAACAAACAGCTCCTGATTACCCTCACCGTAACACCCACCATCCTACAAACCTCTGCCATCACCTCGCTCAGCTCTGCTGGGTTCCTCCCATCCACGAACCGAAGGCCGTGAGTCTGTGGAACAAAACTTCCACTGCCAATTCTGACTGTAGGGATGACAATGCTTTCCTCTCAGCAGGATGCCTCACTAAGGTCTTAGTGAAGACACACAAGAGACAAGCTTGTTTTCCCTTCAGCAGGGTGAGCTTCTGGAACTGCTCTGCCTCAAGGACATAAAATGCTGAGTCCAGCATCAAGCATATGAGGAAATGTGCCAACACCATAAACTTCTGCTGCGAGGAAAAGAAGTTCCACATCACCCATGCCAACAGAAGGGAAAGGAGAGTACAGAAGCTGATGTGTGCCAAATCTTTCCTTGGCTACTATGGTTATTTCATCTCCACACCTTGTCTTCCTGCCATGAGAAAAGAATTAGGGCTGAACTTTACTGAGGATGAAGTGATAGCTGTGAAGAACCAGAAACCTGCAGGGAAGCCACAGCCCTGGTTCCTGTGCCCCTCAGTAGCAGCCCTCATACCAGTGCTCTCAGAGCCCGACCCACCTCCTGGTCCCATTCCTCATCCTGCAACAGTAGAAAAAAAATAAAACACAAGTGATCCAATTCCTATTCCTGCTCTAAGCAGCAGAAAGGAGCGGAAGAAAAAGTTCAACATGCATGCCTCCATTAATATGCTAAATGAGCAACTTCCCCATGATACCCACAGCACAGCAGTCACGTCCTAATGAATCTGTATTTTTAAGTCAGGAAATCCATTTTTGGTACAGATTGGAAGGCACAAGCAAAAGAGATTCTCTAGTACTGTTTTTGCTTTCCCTTCAGTGTGAACCTGCAAGAACTTCAGTAGATGCACTGGGAAGCTTTATGGTTCTCCCGCTCTAAAGATTTTTCTGTTCTTTGCAGAGATGTCTCACTGCTTCTCACAGAGCCACAGATATTTCCAAGCTACTAGCCACAGTCAATCGCTGTTATTTTTCACTCTCCAACAGAAACAAGATAATCATTAACTACAGCATCAGGGCAAATAAAATCCATGGTGCCTCGCTAAGTTAACGCTGCATATCCAATAAAAATAATCACTTCAAAAGATCTCACCCCCAATCATACAATTTTATCCTTGATGCCGCCCATAGTTTCTCCTACAACTCTTAGCCATTTTTTCCTGTTTCTCTTAACAAGGCTTGCATGAGGTGACCTAGTTTATTTGCACTCCTTCCCAACCGTGAAGAAAAACGTGTTAACATAAACCAAACGGTCTCAGTCATTTTGAAAGGAGCTTTTACTCTGCCAGCTACTCGTCCCCTACCATCTCCATCTACTGCCTTGACACCTTCCAGCCATCTTTTCTCCCAGGCCTCAAACCCTGCCTGATGCCTTCTTGTTCTCTTCCAAGGCCATAGCTGCTCCTGCACCCCTGGGTTCCACCTCCAGCCCTTTGCTCCAGAACCAGAGTGCCAAGGACAGGCACATCACCTAGCCCTTGCTAAACTGCAGGGTGAAAGCTTCCAACTCTGACCCAGGGAAGGTAAGTGTCTGTGCCATCCTTGGCATATGGTATTACTCAGGTTGCTATTTTCATCTTTGCTACAGCAGTACGTCTGGTAAGCTAATAGCCCCAGAATTGCGTAATACAGCAAAGGGAAAAGGGGAAAAGAAACAAGTAATAGCAGCAAGGAAAAGAACTTAAGAATTTGTACTGCTCTAGCTTTCCTCTGCTGTTAGGAAAGCAAAAAAATAATTAAACAACCTTGCAATAAGCTGCCTGGAGCAAGCTGCATTCGAGTTTCCTCTAGTTTAATGACTACGTGTTTCCTCACTGGAGAGGCATACCTAAAATTGCCATGAGCCACGCACGAGCAAACAAGCGTTTTGGTAGTTACGAGGGAGAATATTCAGTGAACACATACCCAGCACTTTCAAGCCTGAAGGACAGACCGAAAATTGTCATCAGGGAATCCAAAGAGCAAACCATACAGAGCTGTAAGAGTCCACCATTTGCACAAAGCAACTTCCATTTTTAGTTACCTCAACCATCTGCCCCTGCCAGAAGTTCACTTCCAGAAAACATTTGGAAGTTTGCTCGTCCCAGCACCCACTCGGAGGACCCCAGCTGAACCCAGCTACGGGCTCCTTCAGCTGAAGGTAGAACAACACAACACCACCACGCAAGACAAAGCAAGGAGCTGGGAAGAAATTACGTAGCCAAATTAAATTTGTACAAAGCAGCGGAAAGGATGTGGCTGTGACGTGGCACACCCTGTGTGTCACCAGACACTGCCTCTCCTCCCAGAAGCTGCAATTCGGTCACGTCACGTTCTTGCCCATTCCCTGGAAATGCGACAGCCAAACGGCACGTTGCCATCTCAGTCACCAGCACAATGAGAAGCTTGTGCCTGTGCCTAGCTCTGCCCGGGTTTTTAGATAGTTTGGACAATTTATCCAGTCTTTACACCACACTAAAACCAGAAAGATGAACATGAATGCAGATCACGGCTGTCCGTGACCACCAGCACGTGGTCCTGGCCAACCTGCTCTGGGTCTCTGCTTGAGCCACATGGACCCACAGGACCCTTCCAACCTTTCTGTGATTTTCCATGTGGCCATGTATTAGGGGCAGTTACCGCAGAAAGCTTCAACTGTAGCATGTCGATTTTGGGTTCTTCAGTATCCGCTCTCTGAAACTGCACAGCTGTTTACACTTGTTACTCAGAGTAACTACAAAAATAGCAAAAATTCCTATTGCCACTCAAAGCTTATCATTTCCAGGAACAAAGAGCTCCATAAAACGCTGCAGGAAGTCATCACTGATGAAGAACAGGTCCTGCCTAACATCGAGCTACGCAATGCTGCACAGGACAGACCAGAACCAGAAGTTACAAGCAAGTAAAACCAATTCAGTGCCCTCCATATAAACACAACACTTCATGGTCTCAATTAGCATTGAATTTGTCTGCTCTTGCCAATTGAGAAATTTCAGTCTGAATTTTGCACAAAAAAAACCCTCGACCAACCAGCACGGCCTCCTGAGATCCTGCCTTCGCTAGCGCAATGAAAAATGCATTTCCTAAACGAAATAAAAAATATAAGAACACTCCAATGAAGGGGAGCCCCAGGTGCCTTGGCAGGTAGCCAGGCTAACACGGGTTTTGTTGCAGGCTGGATCTGCACTGAGTTTCACACAGCTTGTTCCTCCCTTTTTAGGGGAGCGCTACTAAAAGCAACGTGCCTTAGCACAGCACAGCTCTGACCGCACCTTTGGTGAAGGACCACAAGTGTAATGCGCCTCGGCCTGAAACTAGGCACAAATGAAAAATATACTGTGATAAATATATGTATCAATCACAAAGCTCCAGAAATTCTCTCCCACAAACACATACACTTGTTTTAATTTCAAATAAATTGAAGCGTGGTACGGCAACCATCAATACTGCTACTTAATTGGTTAGAGGCTGCTATTGAATAATGCAGCACATTATTCCCTAATGAGGTTCCATTTCTTGCCTCAACATTTGACCATTTCATCCATCTCAGTAAGTATGGGGACACCTAAAAAGCCTCCAAAATATCAAACTGCATAGCTCTGTCTCCAGAACATACTCCAGACACAGATACCACCACAAAAACAACTGTGTCTCACAGACTGGCTAGGACTGATAAACAGGCACCAGTTGTACCAACTAGCTCTGAGATGTGGAAGATCACTCTTTAAAAATCAACTAGTCTACAACTAGCTGAAACTACTGTAAGTCCTGCATACCTGTATTACGCAGGGTCATCTGGAAACTAATTTGGTGAACTGACTTAAACAAGTATTTCCCTAGTTCTTCACAATCTTCCATTAAACTGGTAAACGTTCTTCTCAAGTGAGCACATCACAAGCAAATGCACCTTTCCCTTCCCACTCCGAAACCACACGTGCTGTGTGTGAGTTAGGCCTTGGACTGTCCTCCCTCAACTAAAAATCCCAAAACTGGCTATTAAACATCCATACTCACTGCAGTCCAAAAGCAGAAAAAGTAATTTCCTTCAATTGTGGTGTAGTGATAAGACACGGAAGACGCTCAAATACAGCTTGGAATGACAGTGAAGCACTTCGTAGATCCTCCAGCAGTAGCTCCTTAAGATCCACCTTCACAGTCTTTCTTTACTAATTTCTCAAACCACGGCCACTCCCAAGGCCAATCCAATTCTTCCCATGAGCTTTTAGCTCCAGTGATACCTCGTCTCTCCCTGCTTAAAATCTGTGTCGACTCTCATTTCTGTCAATTCCAGCCTCACCTGTTCACGAAACAAAAGAAACTGCCTCTTATCAGATCTGTCCACAGGCCACCCAGACCATTACAAGATTTTCTCCCAGTAAAGGCTGGGAACAAAGCCAACCGTGCTGTCAAAACGAACTTAGACACAAAGGAAGTCAGTTCAGGATGGGACCTCTCAAGCTATGAAGCACATCTCATCAACATGACTGATAAATGAAAATAGAAGTCCCTTCTCCTCTGCAAGCCACGTATTTTCATAAGTGAAGCCTGATTTTAAAAGATAAATTATTCTGAGCCACAGATAGATCTACACTTCAATATGCGTAGGACGATTAAGATCAGCTGGGGACAAGACATCAGTCCGAGCCTCAGCACACATGGCAATATGAGGAACCTGGGCCTTCAGACACCCGAGGAGGGCAGCCCTGGCCATGTGCTCACAGCCACGGGCCGGGACCCCACCCCAGCAGGCGGACGGCATCCTGGCGTGCTAACTGCAGCACGTTCCTGCTTCTACAGTATTTAAATAGTTGTTTGCATATCATTTGTTTCAATTATTTGCATGCCTATCGTAACAGTTGGGACATTCTAAAAATATATAAATATTTCACAACATGCAATTTTATAGGAATCTTGCTGTGAATTAATTATGTCAATATAATGAACCACAAAATAAAAATTATCCCATAAATAATTAAGTCCATCAGCCTTTCCATGCCACCCCATTCCAGTAATCACACCAGTTCACCAAATACCACAACTCCAAGGAAACAGAACGAAACTATTTCATTCACACATACGCCAAACTCACTGTTTGTGTCCCCAGAGCATCAAAACAGATATTCCAACCACAGACAGAAAGTCACCGAGTTTTCTGGGGGGGGCTGGACAGCATTCAAAACATTGCAATTTTTCCACCTCAGTATACACATAGCAAATATGCCTTAAGAAAAAAAAAATATATATATATACATAATTAAGCAAGAATGATAAAAAAATTCTTCCCTCCTCCTCTTGCTTAAGCTGTCCAGCACAGAATTTTATTGGAACATTTCTATCAATAACCCCTTAAAATAATAAAATAGATCACATCTATACTAGGGTCAGAATGTAGAAACAGGTGGATGCTCCGCAAGAACCTGGTTTTGGTATTAGACCTGGATAAAGCTGAAACAGTTGGGAATGGGTTGGAGGAGCCAGTGTTAAACCAGCAATGACTGAAGAATGCTTTTTATTGAGAAAGGTCGACGCTAGTGAGAAGCTACAGGTGTTGAGCAAACATTACTGCTGTTGTAATCCATAATTATGTGCTCAAGCACCAAGGAGGAGTTTGAATGGAAAACTGCAGTGTTATTTTACGGGTTTGATGTTTTTCTTTGGAGAATTTTACTGAGATGGATTTACTGTTTCAAAAAATAAAAGTAAAAAAAAAGAGACTGTATCATAAGCAGTAACTGTCTTCCAAGAACAAATTCTGCAGAGGTGTAAGAAATTGAAGACAGAAAAGCCTTTTATAATTTGGACTACCCCTCCAACTGGCCCAATGGTACAGCAAGTTCTGCATTCCAGACAGCATTTATGCTGCAGACACAGCTCTCACTACTGCCAATCCCATATACGCTCACCACTCCTACATTCACTTAAAGAAAAGGAAAAGCATAATTGGTTGCCTGATGTAAGGATTTCAGCAGTCGTGTTTATTCTGTCTTGCCCTTAGAACAAGTGTAAGTAGATAAAAGCCTAATTTATTGAGTAACATTATGCAATTGCCTTCTTGTGAAAATATATTCAGAAAACTCTCCCACCGTTTGATTTCTACTGCTCATTTCATTTGTCTTGCTTCTACCCATCACTCCACTACTTTCCTTCCTAACTCTCGGATTTATTAACTTGAGTAAAATCAATTTCAGTATTTCTACTAAAGCAATACTCAGCGTATGTCTAGCATCTGTATTTATACAACTCTAGAACTGGAAATAAACATGATTTTTGTATTGGCACAATACATTCTTTTTAATGAGGCGTCATTCCTCGTATCAGTTTATGAAGAATTATTTTCACCATAACCAAGTCCTTATCCCAGTCTATGCACCACGTTACAAGCATCTAGAAGGCTGAATGGAAACTTCTCGTTACATACAAAGGAACACTTCAATGGCTTCAGGGTTGGCCTTCCCCTCCTCACATCAGTGGGCAGCAGGGCTATTCAAACGTGCAAAGAAAGGTGCCTAAGGGAAGAGAGATGCCTAGGCAGGAATTAGGTGGAGAGGCCCTGGAGCTTGCTTCCATGCAGACCTGAAGAACTCAACCTCGATGACTTTCCCGGCACTGTGCCAAAACCATTCGTCCAAGACGGAGTGTGTGCTTCCTACATGACGTCAGATGTCCGGGCAGACAGCCAACTTCCTATGGAAGTGATTTAAATTTAACTGTATTTATCATATGATTAATTACGTAAAGAGCCAGCGGCTTGCATAGGTATCCTTAAATTTTTGAATCTAAGAAAATAAAATATGGGTGTTTTTTTTTTAAATACGAAGAAAGAGACTGAGGTAAACATATTCAGATTTCATGCCTTTCTCTTAATGAATTCAAGAAAGGAGTAGACGTTAGCCAAGATGAATTCCATCCTTGCTCAGCTGGGACTCAGCAGCCTATGATGCAAAGCAGAACATTCTCTCATCTGCAACTTCACAATTATCCCATACCCATAATTATACCCTAAACAGAAAGCCTTGCCCTTCTACTCATGCTTCACAACAGGTTCTCACAGCCTCAAGTCTTCCGTAAGCATTCATAGTTTTTTTTTTTTCCACTTTTCCCCTTTATTTCAAAAACATTTCTCTTCGGTGACATACAAAAAAACTCCACCCAACCAAAAAGCCAAACCCATCTGAGCACAGTTACAGGTCACTGAAACGAGCG
Organism: Numida meleagris; assembly: GCF_002078875.1. NCBI lineage: Eukaryota > Metazoa > Chordata > Aves > Galliformes > Numididae > Numida > Numida meleagris. Next base: position 6,213,853 of record NC_034412.1, read on the forward strand.
CTCCTCGTCCCAGACAGGAAGCCACTATCAGCGCCTCTCTGCACGCTTCCATCTCTCCAGGCATTCACCTACAGAACTCAGAGCTCACATCAGAGCTTGGAGCATAGAATGCACGCTCTAGAATACGCCCTGAGATGGGAGGAAAGCAGAAATGTGAACTAAAAGGAGAAAAATAGATCGGTCTTTTCCTCTGCAGTATTTATTGCTCAGGGCGTATTTGCAGTAGTGTGAATCACGTATCACTGTGAAGTGCAACGTGCAACAAAGTGCTCAAAAACATTCCATGCTTCTGGAGAAAATGAATGGAATGTGTCCATCCAGGTAAGGACACATCTGCAGGAACCACCTTTTACATTAAATAGCCGTAAGTAGGCCCTTAAAGGATTCTGCATTATCTACGTATGCAAATATTGTGCTTTTAAAGTTACTCTTAGCTAAGGATGACGTTATAAAAACCAGGCCACGCACACGGACTAGAAATCCCCGAATGCCTCACAGCACGGAACAGTAACACAAAGGATGCTTCCCATGTAAGCACAGAACAGCAAGCACGTAGCAAGTCGTACAGCTTGTTTTTAATTTATTTACGCGCTTTTGCTTTTGACTTGGCATATTTTGCCACCATAGTTAAGCAACAAAAACGAACTAAACAGATGCAAATTGTAACCACGCAGATACACTCCTCCTAGAACTAGGCCCAAGGTTGCACGCACAGATCTAACTCTGCCTTCTGCACGTATACATTATGCAATGCCATGTGATAAATATGTAAATAGGAAATCACACACTACGTTGCAAACCAAATACAATACTCTTCATTGACCCGGGAGAATGCAGACTACACCATGCTCTCTCTGTCATTCTTCTTTTTATTCCCCGTTTCATTTTCATTATGGTCCACCACTTATTTTGCAGACTTCTTATACCATCTCTAAGGTATGTAAATAATTTAGTCGACAGTAATGCATTATGCAATTTATTTTCAGCCAACAGCACAGCCCTCGTTAGGTGCAATTCACGGGAAGAAGCAGTTAATTATGGTAATTCATCTGCAGGCCTAGGTGAGCAATTTCACTGTTATTCTGCTATCCTACTTAATATGCATATGTTGTATAAGAGCAGTTAAATGGCAACTTTCAAAAATGACATCCCAAGCCCAGGTTCTGCAATGAGCTCTGAAGCCAGCTCTAACACAGAGCTACAGTAAACATTGCTTCTGGGAGGAGAAGGAGTTGATTTACACAAAGCAGCCTGCAAGACGAGGGCTTAAGGCAGACTGCTGAATAGTCCTCTTCAAGATCCTGGAAATAATGCTATGCTATTGCATTGCACTATTTGCAGAATGGTATGCGATCATATAATTAGAGATCATATAGTACACTCACACAAAGAACACTTTAGGGCTTGCTGGGGAGGGTGGGGGGAAGGCTCCTCTTAGAAGAGAATTACACTATCTGGCAATTCAGAGCTGATCTCAACAACTCAGCAACGCTACCAGAGAGCTTCTCCCTCACCAACTTCTGAGGAAGACATTTTCAGGCCTGATTTCCGCCTCAGGAAGAAAGAGATCCAAACAAAACCAGTTGAGATTTTCAGTCATTAAGACGTCAGAAGTCTAAACCAAGTGTTTTAGGAAAATAATCCAAAATGCACATCGATGTAAAAAAATAAATTTCCAAACCACAGCTCGATGATTACAGTGACTGGGAGCATAGGCGGCACTTGGTTCCCAACCAACACCGCAAGAAGCACTTTGGAAAGGTGCAGAAAACCATCCTGCTCGGCAGCTGTGGCAGGAGGGGAACCAGGAAGGAAGGCGTCAACACGCAGCGCTCAGCTCCTCAGCCCTGCCAGCAGCGTGGAGAGGGGAGCCCTCCACCCACTGCACCTCTGCATCAACCCTCGGTAGCTGGGCTGCAGACTCCAAAGCTCGATGCTCCAGCTTGTCCAGCACTGAAGAGCACACACACACCCAATGGCAGCCTTCTGCCGAAGCCCAGCTACACTTAAATAAAAGTCCCAGGAGCTCCACTTGATTTGGTGAACATGCAACCAACTAAGCCAAGCATGTGTGTGCAGTACTGGCCTCAAGGCGCAAGCCAAGCCTAGAAAGCTGCAACTCAACCCACAGAGTAAAGCCTTGAAGTCATAATAGGCTTAGATAGCTGCTGCCTTCTTGCTGGAAGGCACAGGAGCTTCACGTGAGCACAGGGTACCAGAACTTCCCAGAGGAGCACTGCTCCATGCCATGCACACACACACCCCGTTTTCATTTAACCTCACACTTTGGTACAGCTACGGGTGCAGCATCAGTGCACCCCAGCTTCCCTCGGAGCAGCCTCACAGGCTAGAATGGTGCTTTGCTGGAATCCAGAGCTAAAACAAAAAGCCGTGTTTAAAGAGCGCAAAACTGCACAAGCCAAATAAACACCACACTGCAAATACTTAAGTCTTCCAAGCAAAGGCGACTTTACTTGAACTTCAACAATTTTAAAGACGCAACAAAGCATTTCAGACATTGACACAAACGTTTGGTTATAGAAAAATAGAAAAAAAAACACACTACCCACTGTTGTCATAGTTTTAAACAGTTTGCTTTGCCGTTCTCCTGAAACATGTGTGGCACTCAAATCACAGCTTAACAAATGTACATATCCCTGGCTATTTAAAACAAAATATCTGAAACATTACATGTAAATCTTTCCACTCAAACCGAGACTGGAAAACTGTCAGCCCCCAAAATGAGCTTCACAGAGCCTTAATGCATCTGCAAATGGCTCACTTGCTAAACATGACAAGCAAATTCTGAAATAAAGGGAAACCCTTTCCCTCACCACACACACTAATATTTTTCTTTCCTGGAGGTTGGATCACTTCCAGAGAGCCTGAATCGACTTAAACAGAGTGATAATATATGTCTTACAAAGAACACGTCGACTGCCTCAGAATACCAGAAAATGGTCCACCAAGGAAAGGAGTTCATTCAGCTCTTATAAAAATATCCAAGGATCACACTTAAAAGCATTTTTTTTTTTAATTTTTAACAATTAGGACCACAGCAACAGTTTTATCTGCTAAAAATGTATTACACTAAACAGGAATAAGACACTTTCATTCTGGAGTCATTCCAAAAAATGTGAGCGCACTGTAAATTCACTCTTTTAACTTCAAGCCACACTACCCAGCAAGTATAAATGCTTTCTTGCAACGTTTAAGGGATTTATTACGGTGCTAGCAGGATTTTCTTTTTAAATTAACCAAAAGATACGTCAAAGCCTGGAGTACAGTGAAAAATAAGAAAGGAGCCACAATATAGAAGTATGTTTTACAATAGCAAAAAGCACTTGTATACAGCTTTGAGTCCTACTCCCAAACTGAAGAGATGTCCCAAACTCAGAAAAGGCCACTCTGGTAAGTTATTAAGGAAGACCAGGCCAAGTTGAACTGTATCCACGTGACAAAGACCACGTTGCTACTTATGCCCGTTTAACACACAAATGCAAGCAGCAAGGCATTTTGAGGAGCACGAGCACTATGTACAGGAAGGCCACAAAGTGCACACACAGGTCTCTATTAATGCTTCATACAACATTCCATTTCCCCCTTACTAAGGACACAAGCATGCCTAACTTCATGAACCACGCAGCCTGACACAAAATGGCTCGTCACCACATACGGACACGAGCAGCAAGAAGCACCAACATGAAGGACCACGTGCTGGCCAACATCAAACAACTCCCACAACCAGAAAAGCTGCACAAAAGCAGCAGCACAAAAGGAACGCTCGTCTGAAATGAAAACTCAGAGAAAGCTGAGGGTGAACAATCAAACAAAAGCCATCAGCATTTCACAAGAAAACTCTGGGCACTGAACTGGTCTCTGAAAACTCCTCTGAACTATTAAATCACTGATGCACGAGTAAATTTGTTAATCCATTTGCTAAGGTCACACAGCAGCAGAAATAGCAGATAATCCTGACACCAGCCTTCTGTGCTATCCACTATGTGGACAGAAAAGCTCAGGCGATGTAAATTACAACAGCTTCAACACAGGTATGTGTTACGTACAGGTGTATTAGGTCAATCCAGGAAAGCACAGTTTTGGTCACTGCAGATGTACAAAAGCCTACGACAGCACGTAACCCATATAACCAGAAGGTAACTCCTTCACGCGGTCCTTGCCATGGGACTGTATAGGCAAACCACAGCGGTGCTCAGAAGAGGTCTGAAAACTTCCTGCAGTGACCCACAATATACACTCCACTATCATACAGCACCAGCATTAGGACACCAAAAGCTTGCCATTCGTTCTGTATTGGAACTAGGGCAGTATTTGACAGAGTGTCTGTAAGCCGCCACAACTGGAGGAGCCTCCTACTGCTGGGGTAGGCAGACAGGCAGCAGCCACAGCCACCAGCTTTGGTGCTGCTAAGCATTTCCATGTCTCGGTAACACCTGCCAGGAGTACCTGCTCTCCTTTCAAGACCACTCCGGTGAAAGCTTTCGTACTGGCATGAAATACGCTGCAAAGACCAGTTTCTCAAGAGAAAAAAAAAAAAAAAGACTCTCTCAAGCAAGACCACAAGCTAACAACAAGAAAAAAAGACATATTCTAAGAATTAAAAACACTGTACAATGAACTGCATTGGCATTATTAAGACGTGAGAAAAACAACAAATAAACTCTTGTAGACAAACCAATCTTTCTGATCATCCCCAGGTGACTGCAATGGGATTCTCTTTCCCAGATGCCCCTGGATGATTACACCCACAGCTAAGTTTGCTCCTGCAGCAAGTCTCTATTGCATATATTCTACTTACACTACCTCTTTCCTGATTATGGGAATTCACAAACAGTAAAAGCAATTCAGAGGTGATCCAAGATGCATTGGCTTCAGTAGAGATGAGGTTCGTTACGAGCAAGTGCCACCAGTTTCAGAGTAAGGGACGTGTACGTGGAACAGTTTCAAGAGGCAATCTGTTACTGACACACTCAAAAGCACACCTTGCATTCTTTCAGCCCAAGCACATATATGCCAGAGGAAACGTACAAGCTCATCATCCAGAGGTTTTACAGGGCAACAAGTGGAAAAAAGTTTATGATACATTAATCTCTCATGTTATGTTCTGCAAAAATAAATAAAGAAGGCGATTAAATATCAAGCAACAGAGTATGACACACGTTACGCTGTCTCTGGATTAATTTAAAACGTGAACTCTTCAAAGACAGGCATTCAGCTCTGAAGTCACAGTTCTGCAAACTCATCTGTGCAGCGCAGGACAAAGGCGGCTGTCCGCACGTATCAGCTTGCAGTATCAAAGCTATATTTGTTCACCTCGAACAATGGGGCATGTGACTTGTCAACACTACCCACAATAAACACAATAAGATAAGGCCGTGACTGATTTCATCACGACTTTGTTTTTGTTCGTTTCGAGTCACAATGCCAGTAAAATTCATGGCATGAAATCCTTTATTTCACAAAGCTCACCTCGCAGCGCACTGAGGTTTCCATTCAAACTTCTTCAGCTTCTCGCGCTCTCCCTAAACACCCATGCCAACCACCTCTAAAGCCTCCCTTTGACTTGAGCAAGCCTTGGATCGATGCTTTACGTGGGAAGCCAGAATTATTTTTATCAATTAAAGGCCCTGCCAAACCCTGTCGGCCCCGTCTCCTCTCCCGCGCACGCGGCCCCGCTGCCAGCTGCAGTTGGAGCTCCTCGTGGCACGGCCACCACGCCATGGGCTGCGCAGGAGGAGCGGCTCCTCTGCACACACTCAGCTGAAGGTGGGAGAAAGGGGCAGAAAGAGAAAAGCGGGAGAAACAAAAGTGTCACAAGGGAAAGGCACAAGTCTGGTGCAAAGCACTGGCTAAAGAACGGATGGGGAGAAGGTAGAAGAGCAGTCCAAAACCACAGGAGCGGAGAAAGAGAAGAAGGAAATGAAAACAAAAAAGGGGAGATTAGAAAAACAAATAAAGACTTAGGGAGGGATTACAATAAAATGATGCAAAGTGCAGTGCCCGAGACAGAACCCCGTGTGCGGCACTGAAGCCTGAGACAGCAAACAGGGGAAGCGGAACCAGGCAGAGCAGAGGGCAGGAGCCTGCGGGAAGGGGTGCGTCTTCACGAGCCCTACACCACTGGTGTTTTAATTAGCGAGGGCTCAGAGGGTTCCTTTAATGATACGCAACAGCAGTAGCCCCAACAGCACCCTCCTATTCTCCTGAGCTAACAAATAAAAGCAGGCAGCCATGGGCACGAGGATGTATTACAGTTCCAAACTTTCACCATTTATAGTAACATAATGCAAATGAAATCTGATTAATTTGATCACTGCAAACATGTTTTTGAAAACACAGCATTTCCTTCTTTTCACTTGGAAAGCTCCGTCCCAGGAGCGGACACTTACACACGGCAGCAGGGAAAGCGGGGAGCACGAGAACAGATGCACACACCAACAAGGTTCTGGGTATTTAACACAATAAATGCAGCTTTCTGCTGCTCCTTAGCAAGGTCCAACGTACACGAGCTGATGCTGGCGATGCTGGTAGTTTAGCAGAACAGAAAGCTTCAGTCTGTGCGATGGAAGCGCTGCTGGGTAAAGGCCGACGCTTCCCATACCCGCAGAGCCTCTCGTAGCACGTCACCAACAGTGCCAAAGAATTAGTCGGAACATCCCGCGTTTGCCCTGGCTATTTCAAAACTCCTTGGAGCCCTGACTCAATTTAAAAAACTGTCGTCAGTGTTTCTGTCCATGCAAACAGGATGGTTACAAGCGCAGCCGTGCCCCCCAGCACGCCTGCCCCAGCCCCGCTGCAGCAGAGCACTGTGGTTGGCCCTTCGTGGGGAGAAGCTGACGGGATCCCCCAGCCCGGTGGAAGCACAGGGCTCGTTTCCAGGAGATCAGCAACACTCCTCAATTCTACCAGGAAACGGCGTACCTGGGTGCCCAGGCACCCAACAAACGGCCAAGGAGGGATTTGACAAAACACTCTTACAGCTCCATTTCTAATGCATTTTGCGCTGTATGTATTATAAGGCAGAATCTTAGAGAGGCCCTCGATGAAGTAGAAACAACCCATATCGAAATAACCTTGCGTGTACAGACAGCAGAGGAACCAACTACCATGGCCTCCGCCAGCAGTACGATAAACACGCTGATATTTCTAATGTAATCAGAGGCCATTCAGAATTTGCCGTGGAAGACGGTAACAGACATACAAAGCATTTTTCTTACAACTCAACCACTTGAGACAAGTATTTACTATAATGATGAAAGCTGTTAAAAAAAAAGTTGGTTTACATTAATCAGCTACATTTAGATATCCGTTTCTGCTATCAGATTGAGCTTACCAGAACTGCTTAGTGGGCTGTTTCACTCCGGCTTTCTTTTCTAATTGCAATTTAACATACGGAAGTTTTGTATTTCTACATTTTCTCATCTCACGCAGTGCTAGAAATTTACAGTTTAAGCATGACATGCCAGCTTGAAGAAATTCAGTTGTGCATTTGAAACGCAGTGAAAAAAAAATCAGGTTCCACCTCTGCATCAGCAAAGCACTCACATTATAAAGAGAGTGCAGGCCGTGCTCCTGTACGCCACAGGTCTGCTGCATCAGCCATGGGAAACAGCTCACCTGTTGCTACACAACGTGTGTTTGTGGCACCATTTATTTCACGTCAGCATTAATGGATGGTTTGACAACATCGTTCCTCATTTTCCTTCATCCGCATCTGTGCTAACTTTTAAAGCAAAGTACATTACGAAGTATTAAATCTGAACAAACACAACCCCGCAGTAAGTGTGCCACAGACTCATAAATGGTCACCGTGGCAAGATTCCGTATTTTCACAGAACGCTCCCTAATTAAAATTCATCGCTAATAGCGTGTATTTTAGGAATGCGCGTTTGTGTTAACATCCAAGCAAAAAACTCCGCACTGGAAAAGAATGCTGACATCCGTACAAAAATTAGCTGTGATTCACTGCTTCACAGTCGCGCTCCCTTCGCAGCACACGGCAGTGAAGGACGCACTGCCAAACCGAAAGCACCAACACTTCCTTTAACCTAGCACAGGACAAATAAACGCACTCCAGCAGCTTCTATATCTTGCATGCCCTACTTTTTTGACCCAGATCTCTTGTTATTTCCCCCATAGGTCTACGCAAGAGCAAAACTATTTTTTCCGACAAATTGAGACTTAATCTAAAAGAGGTAAAGTTGTCATCGTTTCTGTGAGCTCAGCAGACCCAGAAAGGGGGGAAGGGGTCAGCAAACAGAAACAGTCCTTAAGATCAATTGGTATTTTAGCGTAACATTTTCAACCACACTTAGCACTGCCAACCGCTGACACTAATGGCAACAATTCTCATTTATCCCAACAGAGCTGCAGGTTAGACCACTATCAATGACAAATGAAAAATACTTAATATTTTTCTTACTCTTTTTCAAGGTAAAGATGTATTTTCAGAAGTCACGCTGACACTCAAGCATCTATCAGCCTGTCTAAAAATGCCCACGAAAGACACGTACAACTCACTGCTCCTCCCCTCAGCCAGCCTAGAGGACTTCTAGGAATCAAAGTGCCCCGTCTTTGCCCGGTACTTTCAGGGAACCACCAGGGGACTGGAATCCACCCCACGTGTCCTGCCGTCAGAGTTTCCAGCTCCGAGCCTGGCGAGAGGTCATCCATGGGCCTGAACTTTTAACACCGTTCACGACCAAGGGAAGCAACTTTCAGGGACAGCTTGTATCTAGGGCTCTAAACCTTGACAATTTCTGTGGTTTTGGCACCACGTATTCATAAATAGTAAATATCTGACTCGTAACTCATAACCTTGGGAAAATGCTCCACAAGCGCGCTGCACAGAAGACTCTTCTGACCTCTCCTACAACAAAAGATGTCACGCAGCCCCAATTCACAAAATCTACGCTAGGACACCCGCTGGTTCCATGGGGGACTCGCACAAAGCCAGGGAAGCAACTAAATCCTCCTCCCAGCCCACCAACGGGTTAAAGGAGTCCCAGCACGACTGCAGACAGCTGCCTGCTGCCCAGCCAAGGACTGCCCCGCTCCACCGACCTGAGCAGTGCCTCTGCACCTCCAGCCAGTTGTAACAACACTGTGTGCAGTTCTGTACAGAGCATGGGATGTGGAGAGCCTGTTACGCATGCCTACACTGAAGAGAGACCGAGATGCATCTCCAAGATCATAAAAAGGAGAAAAATATAGTTTTTCTTTGGAAAATTCTGAATTTTTTTAATGCTAGACAATATGAATAAACACGACTGCTTCTTTGCAACATGGAGTCTGAAGAATTACAACAACAAACACAAGCCAGAGCACACAACACAGCCTTTACTGATACAACTCCCAGAAACAGAAACCATACCCTAACAGGATTTTGCAAAAGCCAGCAAGCCACGCATGAGACTTGATGTTTTGAGATGCTGAGCACATGCAGCAACTGCCAACTTGAAACGCAACTGTGGGGACTCAGCATCTCTGAAAACACAAGCGTATCAGTACCCCGCTTTACAGATGTGGAAGGGCCCCTTACAGGCACTGAACCAGGCAGGCACACAGCACTGCTTCTGAAACAGTAATGCCAATTCACCAAGCACTTTTATCATTATTTCTAAGATAAGAACATGCTTCAGAAGTCTTCTTAGCAAGCAGCCCCCCAGGGCTCAGCTGCACTGTGGCTAGCCAAGCCGGCTCGACCCGCGGAGCCGGCCACTGCACCCATTTTCCCATTCAGCCACACGAGCTCCCACTTGGGATGACCACTTGTTTGTTATCAAGGAAGAAGTTTTTAAGGCTCCTTCATGGTATAAAAAGGAGAGACCAGAGGATTTAACAGAACCAATGTGGTGTTGGAATACGACATCAAGGTTTCAGAGGATGCGTTAAAATACAGTTCTACATGTCTTTCAGAAACAAAGGAGAACTCAACTCCCAGTTCAAACATGGCCATTAAAACTCCATGGTGTTTTGTATAAGCCATTTCAGCCTTGTTTTCAACATGAGAAGAATGGAAAGGGCCTTCCTGTTATGGACAAGGTAGTACAAGGCGGAGCCGTAACAAGAACACAGCTCTTAGTTCCCACACAAACTGGCAGTGATTTCCAGACCAGGCTTCCACACTTTTAGACTCAATCCACCAACTCTCCAGAAATGACAGCCACGTTGCCCTGATCTCGCTGCTTCTTACCTCAAGTCAGCTAATTCAATTTTGCTAAATTAAAAGGGAAAAAAAAAAAATGGAGTCAATATATTCTCCTACAGTTTCATCTGCAAAAGATAATTCTTACTCCTTATTTCATTGTCATACTTTATCTCGGAGGAAACCAATTATGAGATGAATAAGGCGGTCTCCATCCACTCTGTTTGGTATCATTAGATGAACTTTTTCCTAGTAAAGTCACTCTTCTCATTAAGCTACTTTACAGAAATTAAGACCATCTCATTTCAGACCACAGTGCTTAGCAAGCTGCACATACTGGGGACGGGAATACCTAAATCAATGGCAGGAACATAGGAACCGTTTCTTCAACACTTGTTAATTTGAAGGTACAATATTAATGCTGCAATGCAACGCAAAGACACTGAAAAGAGCTGCCAATCATATTTCCTAAGAGGAAGCTTCAGACATTTCTTCACCAAACACAAATAATTAAGCTTATACTAAGAAAATGAGCACGCAGAAAGCCTATTCTCCTATTCGCCACTTCTTGCAGGAGCCCTACATGGGCGCACGCTGCGTACGCACGCTTTCACTTCTCTCCCAACCCACAACTACTTGCATGAGCAGATGGTTACGGGTTACAGCTTTAAACACACACATTATTGAACACTGTGCTGCGCGCACACACATAAACACACACTAAGGGTGGTCACTACACAGGGCATTAATCAGAACTCTCAATATAAACCAAATGAATGTTGTTAGAACTTAAGTGGTACTTCCACACAACACATTTCTGCACTTCTGCAACCTCCCCATCTCGCTCAGCAGCAGAAGTCCCCTCCGGCGAAGTCACCGAGCTCACAGCACCACGACCCCAAATGGCCAAGGGCCATGGAGCGGATGGGAGAGCTGGCCAAGCAGCCATGAACTGGGGACCACCTCCTGGGGCTCCACATGGACAGGGCTACTGAGGAAAGGTGACTCACTGGCCGTGCCTCGGCCTCCCCAGAATGCTGAATAGCACTTTGATACAAAAAAAAGAAAAAAAAAAAAGATCAGCGTCAAGAAAGAGGCACATCCTACCGCCTGTCACTAATGCAAAACACACTCATCTGTGTGCGACTCAACAGACATCTGTGGAGCTCATTCAGCCGAGCTAGACTGCTGATGTGCATGAAGTAGTGTGTGTTTCTTTACAGGACTTCCTGACTTCTGCACAATTATATCCTTGTAGGATGTGGGTCTTTATTGCCACTACAAAATTTCTAACAGCAAACACATTCTGACTGGAACGTGAAGTCCATGTGAAATTAAATTTCGCATCCAAAATCAAGTTAGGTAAAATAACTCAGTTTGCGTTACGTTATTTGGATCTGCTCTTCCTAACTAAAAAATATTACCTAAAAACAACATTATAAGCAATTTTGACCATTTCCCTAATCCATCCAGAGCCTCTTTACGCTTAGGGCTGTAGCACTTTTTAGCGTCAAACTCTTTCATGATAGGAACAGAACTCTGATAGTGCTGTTCCCAGGTACTTAGCACTTACGTGATGCCTTACAACTTCAAAGCACTGCACAAACATCAATAATTACCATAGAGAGTAAAACTGAAAGTACCTATATTAAAAAAAATGGGAAAAAAAATCATAACTACCCGTTTGAAGGGGGAAAAAAGACTTAAGCAACAGAACCTAACTGTAATTATTGCATTCTTTATGCTATGAACACGCATTATGGCCGTGCATATTTATATGAGCAAAAAACCATAAACTTTTGCACAGCCTCAGAAAAAAGCCAACCCCAACTCCTTCTGTACGCTTACATCACAATTCCATCCCCTCATGGAGAGAGGGGTGAATGTTTCCAGGTGTTCTCCAACACCACGTTCCCAAGGCACGACACTGCACCAGCCCTTGTTTTTATGGAGCCAACTCCATGTTCCCCAAGAAAAACAACGATGGTGACATCGTATGGTCTCAGGTGACTTTAGGAAGATCAACAGAGCGCACTGCTGTTCCACTGGGCCTTAACCAAAGGCAAAGCAAAAGAAATGGCTATAAGAAACCACGGAAAGTTTGCTACTTTGATATACACTGCACCACCCGGATCTTTTGGGCAACCCAACAACAGCACAGCTCCTCTTCTCTGTGGCCAGCAGGAAGAACCCCTCGTACTCTCCTCCACAGAGGCTCACCAAAGTCCAATAAGGGTTTGCGGGACCAAGCCTTAACAAAACATGTTCTAAAACAATTGCTCACACAAACGTACCCAAAGGAAGGCCCCAACCCAACCTCATGGCGCTGGGCCTTGATGCTGGCTGGCCTGGCAGAAGCCAAGGCCCCAAACCACCCCCCCAAGCAGGGGGGGTGCCCAGCAGCACAGCAGAGCGCACGGGGTACAACCGAGGGCCCCATCCACGCTCTGTGCCACTCTGGACACTCGGCCCCGAAGGCCCCAGGTCCGCTCCTCCCGATCGCACCTGGCTGACCGAGCAGGAGCACGTCGCGTGGTCACCCCCACAAATCACCCGTCTGATTCACGCCGAACGGAACACGAGGCGGCCGAGCACACCGGAGAGCACTCACAACTTCCCTCACAAACTTCTCCGCGACCTCCGCGCCCAACTTCCCGCACCGCTCACGTGCGGCACCGAGAGCCGCAAACTTTCCTCCCGGGGCCCCGCACCCCGGGCCGGACCGCCGCCCCCCCCCCGCACCCCGGGCCGGGCCCTGCGGACCCCCACGCCGCCCTCCCGGCCCCGTACCTCCGCAGCTCCGCTCGATGCCTTTTCCCCCCTTTTTAATGTATTTTTTTTTCCTCTCTCTCTTCTCCCTTTCCCCTCCCCCTCCACCAGAAGTAAATATGTGCGG
>NC_034412.1:6227509-6253030 GCF_002078875.1 Numida meleagris
AAAAAAAAAAAAAAAAAACCACCACCACGCAGCCACCAAACAGCGCTGTGATATTCAATTATATCCCGAGCCAGCGAGCGGGGGAGGGGAGGGTGGGGAAAGAGGGGGGATTAGAGATTAAGTCCCGAGGAAGGAGGAAAAAAAGTAATATCTGTGTGTGTGTGTGCGCGTGTGATTTAGATTGAGGAGGAATTGAGGCAGAATGTGAAAGCTGTTACTAAGGGAAGGAGCCAAACGGCTCGGAGCAGCCAACGGCTCTCAGACACTCCGCGCCGGGAGAGGGTGCCCAGCCGCACGGAAATGGGCGCGGGGGGAGCGGGGCCGCCGGGAGGGACGGGAGAGCGGGAGGGAGCGGCGGAGCGGGGCCGGCCTGCTGCGGCCGCCCGGCACAACAAACCTGCGGCGGGGCGGGGGGCGGCGGCCGGGCCCCCTCCTCCTCCTCCTTCTTCCTCCCTTCCCCTCCTCCCGCTCGCTCCTCGCACGCCCGCGCTCTCCAGGCAGGCGCAGCGCCGCGCGCGAGGGGAGGAGGGCGGCGGGGCGGCCGCGCGGGGCCATGGCGGGAAGGGGAGCGAGGCGGGGAGGCCGCCCGAAGGGTCAGGTGCCCGGGCCCTGCGGCCGGTTGGGCCTCGGCGTTTTTCTAGGAAAGACGGTAATGGCGCCGTGAACATGCAGCGCGCGGCGTGCTTGGCTCCTGTGGCGTGGACGCTCAGAGCCAGGCCTGAGGTTCGGCACCGCTTTGACGCCTGCGCCCGTCTTCATTTTGTTCAATAAAAATAATCCTCTGCAGTAATAACGTTCCCTACCTGCGTGCTGTTCATTTTCAGAATATAAAGCTGTTTTGTCATTTCTGTTGCAGGTTTGTTTATTTTTTTGTTGATCGAAACCACATTCATCACTGGGCGGTCCTTTCCATCGCACAGTGCTTTTGCAACAGTGTTTCGTGCTCTCAGGCTTTGGTCCAGCACTCATCGGCGCTGCCACGGGCACCGCAGTGACCGCAAACCATCGCGGGCCCCACTGCAGCACCAGGTCCTGTACGAGGCTCCCACCCACACAGGGCCAAAACAGAACCTCCACATCACCGCCCTTCTGCAGAACGGCCAAAACGGGACCCTCACATCAACATCCTTCTGCAGAATGGCCAAAACGGGACCTCCACGTCACTGCCCTTCTGCAAAATAGCCAAAACGGGACCTCCACGTGACTGTCTTTGTGCAGAATGCGCTTCCACCAGGTCTGGATTGTGAAGACGTGGGCCACGAACGTAGCTTCTTTTTTTTCTGTCTCAAAATTGCTAGAGAATCACTCTCACCCTAACTCTGGAGCTAAGGGTGTGTTTCGCTTTCAGCCTAATGCAGGCAGGTTTCACTACCTGAGCTTCAACTCTCATCCAGATGGGACTCTACCGCTCCATAAAATTGCCATGAAAGGAGACAGGGTGGGTCTCCAGGTGCAGGATCAGCTCACAGTGCTCATTTTTTAGGGTTGTGTCCACGGGCTTCTCTTCGTTTTAGGAGAATAACATTTAAATTTTGCAGAAAGCAGGTTGTGTTTTCTTTTTTTTTGCATCGCAAAATTATTTAATTCTGAGAAAGCCGTGGGCCTTCAGTCTGTTTGCTTAAAGAAGACTAAATTGTATGAGGAAGCTGAAGTCTCTAGAAAGCCAGGCAGCGTGTTTGTAATTGCAAACCGCTCAACCTTTATTTCTGTAGTAATTTTGATGGCGAAGCAGACAACTTTTGCTTCTCAGTGATGGTGCGTGGGCTGTAAGGATGCAGTACGTTTATGAAGTCCAACTCCAGAATTCCAGAGAAGGTTGTTGTCATCTGTAGGCAAGACGTGAGCAGTTTGCTGAAGGTTGGGAAATGTAAAAAGGGGAGGAAGAAGTGGCGAGAGACTCACTCACACCTTCCTGTGTTATCATCTCAGATACGTCCATGCTTCTAAAGGAGTTTAACCTCTCCGTACTCGGAAGGACTTATTTCCTAGTTAAGAGCTGATAAGTAACAGTGGGTGGAGGAAGGGGGAATGGGAGCATGCACGTAGCCTGAGGCAGAAGGAAGGGCGATAAGGGACCTCATGTAGAGGACTGCCCTGAAGGAGGACATGGGAGGGACTGCAAAACATCCACGAGATAGCAACAGGAGATGTAAGCCCAGAAACGAGGGAGGGAACCCCCTCAAGTGCGCCTTGTTTGGCCCGCAGAAACTGCAAACACTGCCTTCCCATCCATCTGCCGAGCAGCGACAACATGCTGAGCTGAAGTCATCTGGCTGAAGGTTTCTGTGGTCTCCTGTTCACCAAATGTTCAGTCGCAACTCCAGCGTGCCACGCTTTCACTTTCGATTATCGCGCACCGAACCGGGTGATTACCTGCCCACGTGTTCTGCCCTGCAGAATCTGTGAAGTGCATCCTGGCAGATGTACGCTGCAATAATTTTACCCCTTCCACTTTGTTCCCTTTTCTCTTACTTGACTGAGGCCCCAGCTCAGTGGACACCTCACAAGCCCGCACAGGGCATTACTTCATGCTGCTGCTTCCCATGGTCTCGTCACCTCAACTTCTGGGAAGTCTTCTCAGCCATATTTATAAGGCATATCCTTAAAATAGCTGAAATTACTTGTAACAGTGAGTGCTCGGCCTACTAAGCACATACAAGCAAATATTTGCAATAACTGGACCGGTGTTTGCACAGCACCAAGCACACCGCCTGGACTCCATAAATAATAATACTTGGCACTCACAGAGGGGTTTCCATTTTCAAAGCACTTTAGTCATAACCCTTGACACCTATATGGCCTTTTACATCTTTACAAGAATTAATTAATCCTCGCAGTGTCCTGTGAGATAGGTATGCGTTGCAGTAATAACAATAACAACAATTAATAATTCATGCATTCTACTCGAAAATCGCTTCAGGGATTAAAATGTGTCTGTAATACTAGGGTTTTTTTTTTTATTAACATTTTCCAGCAAATACTAAAATCCATGGTACTGTGTTAAATCTGTGCAGTATCTAACCATAAATCTTCTACAGACTGGGACGAAGCTAAAGGCCGAATGAGATGCCAGAACATCAGCAGGAATTAGATTACCGACTTCAGAAAAGCAAGCTCGAGCCCAGGCCACCACGCAGCTTAGGTGCCAGAATGAAACTTCCCATGTATGGCAGTGCATAAATAAATACCAGCAAACCAGGAACGTTCTTCGTTCATTTTTAGCTCTTGTTTATGCGAAGACTCTCCTGGTTACAGCATGCATTGTATTACCCTGTGCTGCACGAACACAGCACCAGTGAAATGCACTTACTGGGCGAGAAATGACAGTGACTCAGCAGCGCATTGTGCAACTGGCAGACCAGGGACAAGTCTGGCCAATACCGGCACAAACTTTCCCTCCGAAAAATTACCATACTGCCTTTGATATGCAGGCAAGTGCCAGTTAAACCTGATGTTTAAACAAGTTGGGCTGAAATCTTGTTGCCTTTAACAGAAGAAATGAGCTGCTCCCACCGCGCCTGGCTGTGGGTTTGCAGGCAGAGGGGAACGGTGCCCAGCGAGGGAAGTGGAAGCTCACCGCTCCGAGGGCACTGCTGAGATCCATGAAGCAGCCATTAGCCACATGGTCACGGCGAAGCTGCATTCATGGCAGAGTTGTAGCTCCCATCTCGCATCCTGCAAATCCAAACTTGTTTTATTTTAACAGCGTTACGAAAAAAGGGTGCGGTACTGGCAGCTATCACACACCTCTGAAGTTTCAAGCAAGACGTACCTGGCTGCAGCTTCAGATCAAAACGGATTATCTCGCAGGACCAGGATGTGGTTGCAAAAATTCAGCGTTTTAAGTGTCATCGTGATTCATAAAACAGCCCACATTACGTGGTATAATTACTAAATAAAAGTACAAGCACAAAAGGCGCAAAATCTACTAGATATTTACCTTTATCGCTATCACATAATATTTTCATATTTCCTGGCAGGACAGGAATCCAGCCAATTTGAAGAGGATTCCTTTTTCTTGCCAATACTTAAGCCCCTGCTTTTCTCTCATTATACCTACGTTGTTCTCCTTCTCCACACGAGCAGAGGACTGGGAGCCAGGACTGTCTGCTCTCTAATCAGAGTCCTGAAAGGCTCCTCATGTGGCCTTCAGCAAGCTGTTTATTATCAGAGCATGAGCTTCCATCTATAAAAAGAGAGGACTAACGCAGCTACTAATGATGATGATATTGTTAACACATAATTATCTATCTCACAAGAAAACTGGGAGGATAAATTAGTGTTTATTATTATTTTAAAGATGGTAATATTATTTATAGGAGGGCTATACTCTATGTACGGAGGAGAGCAATTGTGGAAAACCACCTTCTAATTACGTTTTGCTAATGACAGCGCCAAAAATATCAATCAGTACTTTCAAAAGTCCTTGACTTCTCTATTTCTTACATTATAGATACAAGATGCTTCCTTGTAGATAGCTATATCCACATATAGAAGACCTTAAGCATTATTTGCTGGTATATTAAACATAAAATGAACTCTACGGTGTGGCCAAAGCACACCCTGCACTATGTTACTAGGCAGCTTGCTCCAATGACTAAAACCACTGTGAAGTCAATAGGTTGTGGGGCTTTTTTCCCCCTTCCCCACGAGCTAGGATTTCATCCCAGACCTTCACTGCTCTTCACCCACGTGCTTAACACCTGAAGTACACCCTAGCATGGTTCAGGCTTTGTTTTATACGGTCCCTTAGCTTTGAAACGGTGCTTGCAGGTACTTATCTCAGTGATGCATAGCATCAACACAGGTCCAGCGATAAGGATTATGATGCCTGAGCCTCCTGAATTTCCCCTTTTTTTGTCAATTATCTACATGTTGTGGAACATTCCTTTCTTTCAGCTTTATTCTTGAGGACTTCTGATAACATATCATACTCCTCTGAACCAGTCGTAATCTTCACAAGCTCTGATGCGCACTGACAACATTAACTGTGAGCCGCTGCAGTAGATTAAGCAGCATATTTCCACAAAACATTTCCAATACAAGACCAAATTTTATGAGCTATGTGAGCATTCCGTGTAACATTTCTAGCAGGTACATAAAACACTCCAGGGTATATACAGAAAGACGTTTGACCAGTGCTGTGTGTATTAGAAATAGCTCTCCATCTTTCACAGTGCTAGATGTGTGGCATAACATGAGATCAACAGACAGGGAAAAAAAAAAAAAAGACAGAAACAAAACCAAAGCACATGATGGAAGAATGAACGGAGAATTATTTCCTCAGCTGAGCCAGTGTTTCCTACAACACGGCTTTCTGTGAGTCAGCCTTTTTGTGCCACAGAACTTAAAATAGCAAAAGTGAGATAACAGTAGGCCTGCTGGAAGTAGAAATTTGCAAGGGATACAAAAAAGAAAAAAGAGAACAAGTTTTTAACTAAGAGAGTGGCAATGAGCATGGCAGTGATCTGTTGTTAATAAATGACTGTAACAAATAATCCTAAAAAGATGATGTTTAGCTGAGATTGTAAGACATGGAAAATCCTAGGGATGTGGGAAGTCCACAGCCTGGAGGTTTCAGCAGCTCCCCGCCCTTCTTACTGCAATAAGGGCAGAAAGTTCAGCATCACCATTCCTCTCTTCTCCCTTGTGTGCCCTTGTACACAAGCCAGGGTGGTTTCATCCCAGCTCCAGAACCTCCTTTAATTTTGCTTACGCTGCTGAGAAGCCCTGGGCCAGAGCTGGCGGAGAGGAACCTCAGGCGAATTCCTCACTGATTTCACACAGTTCAGGACAGGGCTTAACAAATGTATGTAGAGGAGGAGGGAGAACATTTCCAGAGGCACAGCGAAGCAGGGGATGGGCTGGCAATTATGCAGATTTGTTGGCCGCATCCCAGCCCTTGGTGGTTCTTCAAGGGCTGTGCCTGCTATTTGAGGCCAAAAATTAGTCTAATGCCTGGATGAAAAGCGTCTCCCATCAAACCCATCAGCTTCCCCATTTGCTTACATAACGCGCCGCGCACCCGGATAAAAGAATTCCCACTGGGAGCAAGGATCACGCGCCCGCTTGTCATTCTGCACCGCCAGGAATAAGCAACGAGCATGCAAAGGGGAGGACCCACATCACAGCCTGTATAAAAATGAAGATCATTATTAAAATGAACACAAAAATGAGAACAGCACTGGAACAGCCCCTGCTCCAGCTGGTCCCACTCACGTCTCCACGTGCCCCCAGACTGTACGGCCAGTTCCCTCCATTCCCTCGTGTTTCTGATAGAAACACAACACTCGCTGGCTGAACTGGACAAGGGGTGCCTGCAAAGAAGCAGTGGCCCCATGCAGATCCCTAGCATTTGTCTTTTGTTTTTCATTTCTTCGTAATAAACCGAGGCGCTGGGCAGGGGCAGCTGCGACAGCTGTGCAATGTAAGCAAAGCTGCAGCGTGGATGCTGCCCTGGTTTACACAGCAGGTTATTTTTAAAGTGAAGGGCAAAAGCTCCATCTCTGCAGCATCTCAGCACAGTCAGCCTGCTCTGTGCAAGCGCATCCTTCCCCTCCATTGTTCGGGGTTTTTTTTTATTTTAAAAAGCCCACGAGGACATAAAAAACTTCATTTCCCACATCCTGTCATTAAGCAGCTGTATTCTGAACAATGAATGATGACAAACCAAAGTAACAGTCCTAACCGAAGCAGGATTACACTTGGCATTGCTATTTGTTACGTGCCTTGCTGGACAGCAAGACAAATGCGTTCTTTTGCTACCCTTCCCTGCTGCCAGCACCGTCCCCTATTAATACATAACTGCACTATTGGAGGGAGCACCACAGCCAGCACTGCTTCTCCTCAAAGCAGCTGCAGGATGAGACCCAGAAATCAAGCAAAGTCTGGGCAAACGAGGGCTGAGGGTCTGCAGCATTGGACTGGACCTTCAGTTCCTCCTCCTGGCTTCCCACCTCAGGCGCTGATCTGTCAGGACCTGGTGCTGCAGCAAAAAGAGGTGTCTGGGAGGCACTGCACTGCTGTGCTTACAGAGAAACAGCTGCCCTGTAACCAAAAGCTTGCTCATGGCACTGCATTACTCTCTACCAAGTAATGTGGAAGCACAGTGAACCCGTGCCTGATTAATTATCACACAGTATTTTCAGAGGTTGAAGTAATACCACACTTTGCTCGTGCATCCACTAAAGTCTCGCTACTAATGATGATACATTGCTGTTAAGAGCAATACCATTTAGAAGCTGGAGGTACAAAAATATTCACCGAGGACGCTGCCAACCTTACACAAATTGATGTGAGCGTGTAATGGCATTACTCTGCACAAACATGGTACTTGCAAACCGAGAGGCTCAGATTGCTTGAGCAGCCAGAGCAGGCAGCTCTGGCAGAAGGAGGCTGCCCAGGGAGTGCAGCACCTGTGCAAGGTGGGAGCACACAGAGCATCGGGCAGCGCGCATCGCGTGGGGTGGCCCTTCTGCTGGCCCTTTCCTGCAAACCTACATGAATCCCAGCCCCCACCGCTCCTGCGCAGTCAGTTCCTTCTGGATCATCTTTCTGTGCAAACACAACGTACATTCAGGTCTAGCCGTAGCCAATCTGAAGTCAATGGGATCATTCATGCTCCTAAAACAGAGCACATACTCGACTTGTTTCTTTGACACTGGCCTGGGCTGAGGCTGCACGTGTCTGGGCCCCAGCAATCCTAACATTTGCACGTATTGCACCTCCCGGGAAGTCTGCAGGACTTCTGTAAACATAAATAATGGCAACATTACGGCTGTTTCAAGTCCAAGATTGCAAATGGAATTTTCTATTTGCTATTGAGCATCTATTTACTCATCAAATGCATTAGAAAATCCATTAAAGAGAAAATTAAGGACCTAATGACCTGCACCAGCATTCAAACCCAGTGTTTCAGATATAAGCATTGAATATAGTTGAGCACAGGCATTTCATTTTTCCTATGAATCACTGGAGATGGGAAGAGACATGGCGAGACAGCCTTGCAAGCAGATAACCAGCTGAAAGGGAACACCAGTGTGCTGCCAGCAAGGGGAGGGATGGCACGGTCTCCCATGGCTGGTACACACGCATGGATACGCACACGCACGGCGATACGCGAATGTAGGCAGTGGGAGCAAACGGCAGCAGACCCAGCTCGTAGCCCTGTCTGTCCTGCAGGTACAGCAAGGGACAGGAATTTCTCCTCCAGTGTTATGGGAGGTTATGAATGAAGCTGTGAGAACCCAGGTACCCCAGGGACAGAGGCACACGGGTTCTGATGTGACCAGACCCCAAGAACCTGACACATGGCCAGCCCCAGCCTCTGAGCAGCGTGCCCGAGGCGCCTTCCCACTCTGCTGGCACAGCACCACAACAAGGGTTTTTTCTAATGGGACCTTTTATCCCAGATCTCCTTCTGATAGCCAACAGGAGACAGGCTTCCCCATTTTAGAGTTTGCAGCAAGCTCTGAGTACCAGTGTTGTTGTATTTGTATATATAAATCTATACATGAACTGCGTCTTTGTGCTGCTCCATTTCACTAAACAAGCTGAACAATTCCATAGCTGTTTTTATGCCTCCAGGCACTTGGGTCATCTTTGATTTTTACTCGTCTCAGAGTTCACGCTTACAATTAATGCCTTTTCTTATTGGCAGGACCAAGACAGAAAACAAAACTAAATCCACCAGCGGCACAGGCAGCCTCGCACCTCACCACCGGCCGCTTCCAGGCAGTGCAACACCCACTCCAGCAGAAAACCCTGAACGTCCCTAGATGTTTAGCTTGTTATGATGACAGAGGCCAGGCCAGATCCTTCCTCCCCCTCTCTGAGGGGTTTCACCACTCATCCTTTCCTTCCTACCCTATCGCTTCCTCTGCACCCCACCAAAGAGGATGTTGCAGCCTTTAACTGAGCTGAAAAGATCTTGGCCTTGGGTTCAGTTGGGCAGCTAGGTGCTTGGCACACACCAAATCCCATTGGTTTCAACAAAGGAAAGGTTTGTAGGTAAATAACATATAGCCGCAAAAAAGACTTCGAGCTTTCTAATAAACACTGTGCCCCCCCCCCCCCCCCGCTCCCTTCACACAGGCACACACAGAATGCATTATTCTAATTCCCTGCTAAGCTCTCTAACTCCTTGTTACATCATACGATACAATCAGCCATTTGGCCCTGAGTCAGTGTTTCCGTGAAGCAGAGGCAGAACGAAAAGCTTTCAAGGCACTGGGATTGTTTTTGCTTCTGTAATGCTTCAACAATGCTGTATCTGGGGACCGACGGATATTCCGTGAAAACACAGCATTTCTGGATGCCTTTCAGTTCTCGCATCAGAAACGCTGGCATCGAGAATAAAATTGTTCCCATATTTGAGCTTGGTACCGAAACATCAAGTTTTTGTTTGGGAAGTTCATAAAAACAAATGACTATAGGCTTGAATACATTAATCACGGGT
The DNA here is from genome assembly GCF_002078875.1 of Numida meleagris. Lineage (NCBI taxonomy): Eukaryota > Metazoa > Chordata > Aves > Galliformes > Numididae > Numida > Numida meleagris. The sequence continues at coordinate 6,236,967 of NC_034412.1, forward strand.
AAATGGAAACAGGCGGGCAGGACCGTCCATCACCCGCAGCACTTTCTATCAACAATACAACATTACTGTTTACCGGTGGCCAAACTTAGGCCCAGAGCAAACGAAAGCAACTGAGATGGTTGCGTGCTCATTCAAAGCTCGAGGCGGCATTAGCGCATGCCCGTGCGCTCGCCGGCTCCGGCTTTGTGTGCAGACACGGAACTGTTTCTGTCTGAAGAATATTTATCCAGAAACGCACTCCAATACGCTGAGCTACATGTGGAAGAAATCTCATCTGAGGCTTAAAGGGAATGGCTGTCTCTCCTCGTGGCCAAATGGGATGCAGCAAAATCAAGCTCGCTCGCTCTCTGCAGCTTGGGACAGCAGACTGCTAACTATGAAGGCAGGTTTATCTTGCTGTCCGAGGGAAGGAGTGGTGGGAATGCTTTCAGACCAAGAAACACAGAAAGCAGCAGATGGGAGTTTTGGAGTATTTGTGGAGGACTTAGCCATCCTCTTTCCATTGCTTTTTCTGTTTTTAGAGGCCATCGTGAAGCAAGAGAGCAATTTTTGCATTGGTTACAGAGATTACATGACACCAGTTGTAACTGCTGACAGGTTTAAATGTCATCTGAGAACAGAAATGGAGAGAAAGGCTGTGTTTTGAATTTTAATGGGGAGAAGAAGCCAGTAGGATATTGCTGGTTTGGGGCACTCAGAGAGGGAGCAGGAGCTCTCTGGGTTCTGAAGCAATGCACGCAGCCAGCACGTGCAAGGTTTTATGGCAATTCATTTTTTTTCTCCAGCTAAAATCTGATGAGAAAAAGGTTGCTTTCCTATGGAAAATCAGTATCTGCGTAACAATAAATGCCTCCCAAGCCCCACCTCATCCCTCATATGGCACTGGAACATTTTATTCCCATTTGAGAGAGCGCTGCAGGATAGCATGGGACGTACGGCCAGGCTAAAGTCCTCCAGCATTTTCCTTATCCCCTCCTGATGAAATTTCCAAATCAAAACTATGAACTTTGGGTTGCAAGTTTTTTGCCCCAAATCTTTTCAGCCAAAACACTATATCCTCCAGCCCAGGTTTGGTAGAGCTAACCATCCTCTTCCTCCTTGGGGTAGAGGTGATCCGTGTGTCATCTCAAAAAAATGAATGGCCCTCAGTTTACAGCTAAACAAATTCTAATCTCTTTGCTGGTTATTAGTAGAGGATAAGTTTTATCTGCCTCCTACCACCTTGGTTACTGAGGGAGAAGTTGGAACAGTTTTCTAGGAACTTCTTTAACTGCCAGTGAAAACTCACATTAGAGATAAACTGCCGTATCTGAAAATCAGAAAATAGCTTTTTTGCAGCTGTCTTATCAAGTAACAGAATATAGCTGTGAAGTGCAATTATTGCACATCTACCGAATAGAAAGTTTGTGGAAAATGCAGCGAAGTATGAGGAGCATTTTGGGCACCCCTAGATGTGCACTGCAAATTCCACCAAATTATCAGAAACAAACATCGGAAGAGATTGAAAAGTTATTTTCTCCCCTGTCGGATAGAAGCGACTCCCAGAGCGCGCCGCAGGTTGGTGTCATGACCACCCGCTCAGGTAGGAGCAAACCTGAGCACGGCCAAGCCTTCACCACCAGCAGCAGCACTGCAGCCAGCAGCACGCCGCAGCATGTGCCTGCCCTCCTGCTCCCAGCGCCGCGGCCCTGATGGCTTCCAGCTGCATGGCTGTTCTCCAGCCTGAAGAGGTTTTCTCAACCTCAGCTTGGCTGCTCGCCCGCTGCCTCCCCAGCCCTCAGCATCGCCTCCCATATTCACAGCCCTTACTCTCCTTTCGCAGTTTTCGCAGAGCTGATGCGGCTTTCCCCGAACTTAGCCGTAGCCTTTGGGGCCTCTCCGCCTTCACCCCCAAACTCAGCACCCAAATCCCTGGATGACAGCTGAGACCCCGGAGCATGGTCAGGGATCAGCACATATGACCGCTCCATTTCTGGCTTTGATGGCTGGAGATCACAAACAAACGAGTTAAAGATCCAGCTTGGCTGGTGATGATCAGCAGAAGTGAGCTCCTTCATCTGCTCCCAAGAACCACAGCCTTGTGTGGCTCACCAGAGCGGCCCAGTAAAGAAATCAAGGGATCTCACGGCCCTTTAAAAGCTGTCTCTAGACCCAGTATTACAACAGAATCTGGTGCTTAACCTTCTGTGTTCAAGAGTATTACTTCTCAGTCTGATCTATGATTTTATGGGGTGGACATTAGGAAACACTACTTTTCTGAAAGAGTGGTCAGGCGCCGGAATGGGCTGCCCAGGGAGGTGGTTGAGTCGCTGTCCCTGGAGGTGTTCAAGAAACGTTTAGATGTAGTGTTGAGAGACATGGTTCAGTGGGGTTGTTGGTGGTAGGTGGATGGTTGGACTAGGTGATCTTGTAGGTCTTTTCCAACCTAGCTAATTCTATGATTCTATGATTCTAAGGTCTGCCTTAGAGTTTAGGCTGTGCCCAAACACCAATCTGCATCACCAGTGGCACAGAGGGAGGAGATGACCAAGATATCCTTGCTTCTCCAGCCTGGGCAAACATAGATGGGCTTAAGGCAAGGCTGAGTCTGAAGCCATAGCAAGAGGCACAAGAGAGCAGCAGTGCAGCATGCAGTGCAGCACAAGGGTGGGAGGTGTAGCCAAGGGGCACAACAAGGGCTTTTCAGAAAACCCTGTTGAGAGAGGAGCTGTATTTACTTTGGGAGAGCTGTTTTGGAGCTACAGTAGGATAAACAAGACTAAGACCTAGTTTAGTTGTTAAAGCAAACGTATCCGACGTTGACTTCAATAGACTAATTCTGGATTTATATTACATTGAACCTAGAGCCAGCGAGTACATAGTGTGATGATAATTATGGAGAGCAATATATAAAAACAAATCGCCGTATTAAGAGAAACAAATAGATCCTGGAGAAGTGCCATGGTTTTTAAACTGGGCCACAGTGACTTTGGCTCATCTCTATCCATTACATCATCCTTACATCCAGTCGTTTGTCTTCCATATCTTAATCACGTTGAGAAGCTCCAGCAGAAGAAAGAAAAAGCAATTATCTTTCTCTTCTAATAGAATGGTGAGTTTAAATAACAATTTAAAAAAAAACGCTGGGCCAAAGAAAAGCCAGTGCAAAAATCAAGGGAATTACAGATTCAATCCGACACAACCTCAGCTTTTTTTTCCTGCTCTGCAGACCTCGCTCCCTTAGCTCCTCTCCTCCCCAGTTTCCCCACTCCACACAAAGCAAGAAGTTACGGTAAACATCCGTGTTAACATTTCTTTCCCCTCACCCCTTGCGAGGCTCTTACTGCTGACAAGGGCACTGCACATACTTAACTCCCAAAGATCAAGTGAGGATAAAGGGAGTGGTTTCCTGCTCCTGCAAGCAGCCCGCGCCAGCACTTAAGCACAGCAATCCGGCTTCAAAATGAATGAAAAGCCCGAGCAGCTCTGGAACACAGCGAGCAAGAGCTCTTATAAACCAAGATGGCCAGCTGACCTCTGCCTGTCCATCTGTCACCATTTTGAGTCTGTTTGGCGCTGCCTGGCCCCAATGAGCCACGGTGAAGAAGAGGCGGAGGGGACCAAAATTCCCTTGAAACAGTGGGACGCAGCCACAAGGACCGCAGTCACAATGTAGAGTTTTGATGAACTTTCTTCTGTTTCTCTCACCTAAATGGATTTCTCAAAGCAAAACACAGCTATCTCCCTGGTAAAGGGCAAGGCATGAGCAGAAGGGTACAAACTGAAATCTTCAAATTTTGCCCACCAGGCCTGGGGACCAAGGAAATGAGCCCCAGGAAGAGGAGCTGCCCTGTGCAGATGGGGGGAAAATGAGAACCAGCACCTCTCAATCAATGACTTGATGACCCTTGTGGGCCTCTTCCAACTCAGGATGTTGGATGGTGACAGTGACAGGTACCAACTAGCGTTGTTCTCCCGGTGCTGCAGTTCAAACAGGTGCCACAGATCTTTACAGTGGACTAAGGCAGTGGTTTGAAGCAGTACTGGGTTTTAGAAGCCATCAGGTTATTTTCAAATATGCATACTGTTGGTGGATGCTTAAAGCCTCGCTCTGCTACATGATGGCATAACATGATATTAATTTTGGCTCCATAGAGGAAATTGAAAATGATGCCCTCAAATCATTACGCTGAGCAAAATGCAGCAATAAGGGAAAAGAAAGCCTGGAACAAAATAAGGGTATATTTACAGGCAACTGAGAGACCCTATGGGATGTGTCCAGCCCAGGGACGCAGAAGGCGAAGGAACAATGTGATTGGGTGCAGGGGGCCCTGACAGAGGGGCTCCAATCTGCAGCACCTTTGTCCTCTGCACATATATTATTTATACATACATTTTATATACTAATATATGAATAAGTACGGCCCTTTGAGTTGCCACCCCAAAATATTTCCCCTGCTGACTCTGCACATCCCAGGTTCTTAGGAAAGAGCTGTGCTGAACTCGAATGACCAACCCTCTTCTACAGACACAAAGGGTTCAAAGTCTATGCGAACGAGCATCAGAAATAAGTGGGGCTTTTTGAACCGAGATAGAATTTTGGATCTCATCCACGTAGAAAGGAAATACTTAGAATTCATCGGAGGGTTGACTCAGACCTGCCCTTTCAACCTCATATCCTGACACTACAACCTACCTATATAAAAATCATCGTAATAAAAAAAAAATCTCAAATCTCTACAGGCTAGAGCTTCAGCAAGCGGCTGAATCGAGCCCAGAGAAAAAGAAACAAAATCCTCGCACGATGTGATGACAGAGGAAGCAGCTGTCCTGCTCCCCAAAGCCACTGCAAGCCCTAATCCCCCCAGCTCTTCCCTACAGCTGTCAGGGCATGGCTGCGGGCTGTGGGGAAGAGCTGGGGGGCTCGGAGTTCCTTGCAGCTGGCCAGACGTGGTGCTGGCACAAACAGAGCTGCAGCAAGAGGTCCCCCACCACCACCAGCCATGGGGAGGGTCTGCCCTGCAAGCTCCTGGAGGAAAGCAGCAAGTGATCAGTGGATTTTCTTGCTGTCTGCAAGGATTTGCAGGAACTGAGAGCTCGCTTGGTATGGCTGGGATTCGTTTTCAGATGTATAAAATTGTGCTGGCAACACAGCTGCCCCTTATTCAGTACAGATTGTGTACACTCTCTGCTCCCATCTGAGAGGAGAAAGCATTACCTCACCGACTGTATATAATTTCTCAGCTCTCTGACTTCAATAAAAATTCTAACACCTGCAAAGTTTTTAAACAAATCATGTATATTAGGGCAGAAAACCCCCCACACGCTCTTGTGAACTAGCAGCCATGCATCTTGAAACAAAATCCTCCAGAAGACATCTGGTAGATGTTGGTGTCATTATTACAACGCTCTCCTGCTGCGCCGATGGCAGAGAGCCCACAGACCTGCTCCACAAAGGCGACTCTGTAGCTGGGGCTTTCTTTGCCACGCTGAACTCCCTGAGAATCTGATGGATTGCTTTCAAGAGTGCCTTAAAAATCATAATAAAGCCTCTGTTTGTAAACGTAGGGTGAAACAATGGAAGCCAAAATGTGAATCCTTGGTTTGCTTGCTACTGAGGGGGCTGATACAGCCCATGTTCCTGGGGACAACGCTATGAAAGGCTGCTTGCCCTCCCACCCCAGCAATAAAAGTAGCTTGTACCTGAGCTTCAGAGCAGCCCTGCTGCTAATTAAGAGCTGAACACTGGCTAGGATGTTAACAGTGTGGTTTCTCTATTTACCACGAGACCCAAGTCCCAGAATCGTACATATTGCTTCATTCAGAAGCACGCAAACTCATTTGCTATAGCAGGTCCTAAGAAAAGGCTTATTCATCACACACACACACACAGTTTGTTTTCTTTCCGCCCAGAGCTTCAGAACACAATTCCCTTCTCAATGGTGATGTGAAAACATGAGGAAAAATGGTGCAAACCCCCACCTCCGTCACAAACCCTGCAAAGCAGAGGCACACGTGCAAACCTCATGAGCAACCTTTGTTCTGGTGACATTTCCAGCCCACTCACTAGGTCAAAGAGGGCACGGCCAAGTTTAATTAAACATCCAGACTGTCTGGTATCGCCTTATTATCACCTGAACCTTCCCACTGCTTCTCAAGTGAGACCTGAGGCACATCATCCTGACAGCAAATTAACAAGTTTATCTTGGTTGATTGACCCAGACTTTGGAGCCACAGGAAAAAGAACAAGGGCCTGAAGTTCAGCAGAGCTCAGCACCGAGCACTGCTCCTAAATGACACCCCACAGCACAGCAGCAGCACTTTGACTTTCCTTACTCAACGTCCTGTCACGAGCAGCCTGTGTGAGCCATGCAAATGCTGCAATTAGTAGCAGAGATAAACCAAATCCATTAGTAGATGGAAAGGGAACTCAATCTGTTTTACAAATGGAAATGAAGTAGCAGCCTCAATTACAGGATTTTTAAAAACATGCAATTTAGCAAAATGTTGATTTCCTTTTCGTTTACTTCTTTCTTTGTCTTCTAGATACTTCAGCTCAAGTAGCAGGCAGTATATTAACCGACCAGATTTTGGCAATGTATTTAATAATCAAGCTCAAATAAGTGCTCTTAGGAAATAATTTTATTTACAGTTCAGCTGGGGAAGAATACTAAAGCTTGAGCATTTGGAGAAAATTGTTATCATACAGTGATGTATTTTGAAGGCATTTGGGCCGCAGAGGACTAGTACCAGTGAGTCAGAGCACAGCATCTGACCTTTCAGAAAATTCATCACCTCTCTGGGATGCAGAGCAGGATGCAGTGCCCAGCTTTACCCAGCCAGGGTGGGCAGCCACTGCCAGCAACTGAGTTCAGGTTCCTTCCTCTCCCATCCTGAGCTCCAGCAGGAAGGTTCGGGGCTCCCCGCAAGCAGCAAAAGCGCTCCCAAGCCAGACTCTCTCCTCCATGGAGCTGCCTTCTGTGTGGCTAATGCTTTTTCTGCTTCAGGATGAGAGTTTGGGAGCACCACATGCAGTTATTTTAGCACACACACGACTGTGTAACAACTTTCTTTTTTCTTAATTGGTCTAGCCCACGTTTCTGCTTAAATAATTGAAGGTGCTCAATATTGAACATATTCTGTCACGCTTTCCCCGTGGCACCTTTCCCACTCCAAACTGTTTAGAGTCTGAATAGAGACTAAGCATTAATTAAATTTCTCAAAACAAAGGTTAATTAGTGTGCTTAGTTTGGATTATGTATATATTGAATTATTAAACACTATACGGTAGCATTAAAAAAAAAAAAAAAGATGGAAGGAGAAAGCATCCCTCCCACAGGGATGGGGGCTGTCACAGGGACTTCAGCTGGGTGCCCCTTCCCACCAGCTCCATTTTGCATTTGGTCCCATGGTGAAAATTCTGCAACATGCAACTTACCTTCTGAATGCTTAGAGCTCTCTACAGACCAAGCTAACAACCGGAGAGAGAGCCAGACCACACCGAAGGAAACAAGGTGGTAAAGATCACCAGGCTGCAGTTGACCATGTATGGGTAGCATCAAGCCGCACAGGATACACTGATAAACTTCTTGCAATACACAGGAGGCCAGAAAATACGAGCTAACAGCAACCACACATCTGCAGCAGGTAAATACACATGCTTGCCCAGAAAGATCACACAAGGTGCTATGCTAAAAGAACAAAGGAATCAAAAGTAATTTTTTTCTAGCAGCTTGTGCTTATTGCTTAGAGCAGTACTTCTTATACGCTCGGTCTTCGATGATGAGAACAGCACCAGACCATTTCTAGCACGCCTATCGTGGTGGTGCATAAGATTCATTTTATCTGAGGAGTCTTATGACAGCTAACATGAGATCCCTCCTTCATCACCAGAATGAGCCTCTGTATTTCAACTTCCAGTTAATTTTCTACACAAATAAAGCCCTCGAGTCAGTTGCAAAATGCATCTCTCTTTCAAAGCACTCTCCGTCACTGGAGCGAACAACAACCAGCTTGATAGCCCAAAGAACAAAAGAAAACTCCCAGGCACTCATCAGATGAGAGATTATCCCTGAGCTGTGCTTATCCAGCACCCACACGACAACGGGAGAAGTTGCTCTGCCGCTGCTGCACGTTGGTGTAACACTCTGTGCGGTGTAACAGCGGCCGTGCAACTTGCCAGGGCTGCCAGGCAGGCTGTGCTGCCGCTCACGAGGGGGCTGATGAGAACGGTGCTTCATGGAGGGGTGTCAGAGGAACAAGGGGTCAGCTCCCCAGCTCCTGCTTTATCACCATGCGCTTACTGCACGCTGTTAGCAGGAGGAATCACGGCTGCACCTGACACCCTCACAAAGCCACAATGGGCTCCAGGTGCCCGCTTGTACCCTGATGTCCTGCTCTCACCTTTGAGGTCGGGATTCCTCTTCCATCTTCAATCTCTGCCTACGCTGCCCCGTATGCGCTGTTAGATTTTTCCTGATGTAGTACCTGATCAGGTGGCCAAAATGGATACGCTCATCTTACAGCCACTATTTACGAAGGAATGCAAATAAAACTGCTTCCCTGCTTGCAGTCTTTTATGAACTTCACTTTCTCCAAATCCATTCTGCTATGGAAATATTCTTTCTGCGGATCTGGAAAAGCAAACCTAATTAAATTACTTTACTGATGGGCCCTCTACCAATACTGAGTTTAAAGAAGCAAGTTGTTGAGTCCCAAACTCCTTTTTTTTAATTCTTTTTTTTTTCCCTGCTGTGGAAAATATATCTTTGAAAGACAGATATCTCAGAAATCTGGTTTTATTCTCCTTTTCTCTTTCCTGATGGTCCTATGTTTCATAGCCATACCCTTTGGGAAAACCGCCTGGGAAACTTCTCTGATAATGTGTTGAAGGTCATCTACAGTCAATGTGATACAAAGTGAACCTAGATCTCAGGCTTCGCAAATGTTCATTATGTAAATTACAGGAGCTGTGAAGATGGAAATGAGGCATAAAGACGCTGTTATGCATGAAAAAGCAGAAGGGAAACTTCAGATTTCCCTTTGCTACATCACCGGTTGTCTCTCCTGGCACCCTCCTCCCTCCTGCACTCTCGGCCTAAGAAGCTCTCAGATTCTCTGTGGGTGCTGGTTCAGAAATGACTGGATCCACGGTTCGCAGTGCAGGTCAAGGATTAAGGGAAGATCTTTCTATTCTTCAAACACCTGGGGAGAACCCAGGGCCAAATGCAGCAGCAGTGTAGACAGGAGGAGATGAGGGTGCCTGCAGGGCAATTGCTCACCGTCGGGCCATTCCCCTGCTCCATGATGCTGCCCAGCATCCTTATTTCTGGGACTTGTCTTGTTGATGGCTGTGAGTCAGAAACAGTCCTGGAGAGGAATGGATCTGTGCTGTGAATCACAGCGCAGAGACGCACAAGTGGAGGAGATAAAGATTCGGTGCTTGATTTCATGCATCCTTGGGTTTATCACTTGGAGGCCAGATTTCAAAAGACACTTGAGATCAAAGGATGAAGAAAGATAACCAGCTTCGTTTTCAGATATATTCCTGAGCATGTATTTCCTCTGCATTTCAGCAGGGAATGGGGACTTTTTGCTTTCTTTCTTTCTTTCTTTCTTTTTTTTTTTTTTTTGAAAGCACTAAATGCTTTTGGGTAGCTGGTCTCATCGTGCTCAAGGAGCAGACCTTAAATTGTACTTAGATTCACACTCCTTTCTTTCTAAGCGATACATCCTCTTTTCAGTATCTCCCAGGTCTTGCTAAGGTTTTAAGCAGAACTCTAAGCAACAAATACCATGATTCTGAGCAGCAATGAGCACTCAGCAGCTAGCAGACCTACTGCTATTTGGCAGCATTGAAACTCAGCAGCGGGGTCTCAAATTCAGTTCCTCAAAAATGAAAGAATGAAAAACTCAAGAGTTCTTTCGGTGTTTTTGGCTTAAAGGCTTGGTAGGAAAGCTCGGATGCGGACATATTGATGGTGGGTGGAAGAACAGCACAGGGACACATGCTCTCCAGCCCAAGGCAGATCGAATGGGAAAGAAGGGCCGAGCCTTCCCCACCAACCTCAGTATAGATCTGCTCTGACCTGCAGCAAAGAGAGTAAGAAAAAGAGGAGACGAGCAGTAAGACAACACTGAAAGGGAAATTCCAACTCCGTGACCCTAAGCCTCACCCTTTAACAGAGCAAAAATGATGAAATCGCATTGAAATTTAAAAAAAAGAAACAAAAAGATTTGTTGAGTCACACAACAGTGTTCACATCAAGACACTTTGTTAGCAACCGCGCTAGAGAGTAGCTGCAACACGTTCTGGCTTGGCTCTTTCTTTAACAGCAAGATTGATTTGCATTCGCGCATGGAAATCTGGTTTACAATACGGTTCTCCTGCCCCTCTCTTCCTTTCATTGTTTCTGTCATGTATCTTGGCTAGAAAATCTGCTCGCATTAGAAAAGAAAAAGAAAAGCACCATGCAAACCTGGGGCAGACCATTCCCCATCCCACACGCGTTTTCCTTGAGCCTGCTTTGTGCTCGGAGCAGCAGTGAAGCTCTGCCTGGCCCTACCCAGCCCTCACACCGCTGTCCTCCGCCGGCCGCACGTTTCGCAACGCCCGCAGGAAACATCTTGCACTGGCCTTGATTTATGCAGAAATGTTAGCTAATCTCTTTTATGTAATCACTGATAGCTGTTTCTAAAGGCTAAGTCCCCAAAATGGAAGGAATGAATTAAAAGAGACAGATGTGGTTTGGCTGACTCCTTGTTCTGATTACAGCTTCAGAAATAACCTACTTAGCTTGTGCTGATTTATGCAGGGGTTCTAACTCATTGCACACCCACCCAGACGGGAACATACGGGTTATTTTCTGTTCAGCAGAGTTTCAGAGTCTGATTTTACTCACATCAAAGTCACTGGAATCACTCCAGGTTTATTCTGCTGAAATGACATCAAAGTCTGGTCAAAAGTCACACAGGACCGGGTTTTCATTTACCCTGGATCCCCTTGCTTGGCACGGCAGCTGGCCCTGAGATGACAGCGTGCCCTTCCAACCGGAGCGGGCTGCCCTTGCTCACCCACAATGCCTCGCGGAAGGCAAAATGCCTGAAGCAATTTCTGCAGCACCTCCAGTTTGATGTTCTGCGGAGGGCAGGTTAAAAGCCAACCTGGAGCTCGGTGACCCATTTGACTGCCGCGATTAAGAGTTGCACCAGCCTGCATGCAGAACAGCATCCACAGGAGTGTTGCCGCCAGCCTGTCTGGATGCCTCCGGTGCAAATGTGCACAGGGAGGTGGGAACAAACCTGGCGAGGGCCTGCAGATCGTGCTCTGTGAGGATGGGAGCCTTCACACCTTTCCTGCCTAGGAATAAAGGTGCCTCTTGTACGAGGGCAGAAGCTGCTGCCGGGCTCACGCGCACATCACCTGCCTTTTGATGAAAGACCCTCCTCTCTGCTTTTTCCCTCGGGAATAATATTGCTGAATAGGACTGCATTTAGGTTTCCTTCCTCCACCACAGAAGCCAAAGGCTCCCCTGCCGTTTCTGACTTCAGGGGTAGCTGGAGCAGTCCCACGGGCCTCATAGAGTATTTTCCCACTTTATATAAACTGAGCATTGGCTCTGTAAAAAGGGAAAGATTTACATTTGGCAAACATTTCCAAAGAGCGAATATTTCCCTGATACTGACTTGTGGCTTGTGAATACAAACCTCACACAGCTGGTACCTCCGCTAATGATCCCATTACAATATGTATGGAGCTGATACCCTGTGATATCTCATTGAGGTATTCATCCATGTCGGAAAGGATTTGTCCATAAAAACATCTCCTTTCATACCGTCATAGGATGCTGCATTCATTGCTGCCTTCTCTATAATCTGATGCTGCCTAATCCCACTCAGTGACATCAATCACAGAGGGAAAATAAGACAATTAACTGACAATTAATTAAATTATAAACTGTAAGGAAGAACAGAATATTTGTAAACCTTAATAGCCTTATTAACATGCACATTACGAGCTAGCTGTGCAATCTTATGGCTACGGATGACTCTATGTATACACGACTTCACATGGGCCTCAATCCCAGGGTACCATTTGTTCACCTAAAAGGAGCTCACCCAGCCAGCACAGCCCAGCGCAGCGTAGCTGCTATGCACCTTCCCATGGCAAACAGGAGCATAAGGGCACCAGCACATGTGCCCCACGCTGCACCGTGCTGCACAGCTCCTGCACGGACCGCCAAGAGAGGAGAGCCCAGCAGTCATGTGCATGCCATGCTCAGGCTGGAAAGGCAGGGAGAGACTGTTTTCTACATAAAAACCATCTTTTCCACAAAACTGCCCTCTGCAATGTGATTGGGTTCAAAGAGCCTACAGAGGCCCAGGAGAGAAGCAGGCACATATGTGTTTTCAGTCAGTGTTTGCTTTCTTCAAGAAAGTTCCTGAGTCACTCTATTTTCTGCTGGGGACAGACTTCTGAAAGGAAGAACGCACATGCTGAGCACTGCCAGACTGTCTGGTAAGTGTTCTGGTGCATCCAGTAATGATACCTCACCACAAGAGGAGGAAAAAAACACAGCAAAGCAACCCATGAGTGAGAGCATAATGCTACAGCCAGCCCCTAACTGATGTCCTGGACCTGCAGCACTGCTGTAGCCATCTTGCCACCGTACCATGACATGGTGCTCGGGTCCCCTGTGAACAACCTTCACACGAAAACCTCACAGTATTTGCTCTCTATCATACTATTTCTGTAACATTTTTATCTTGGAAAGGTGACTAAATCTAACATTCACTTAACCTCTGACATTTTCTGAGACCATTTGTTCCAAAAGAAGTACCTTATTAAGTGAAGTGGGAGAATGATCTGCTAATGCAGGGAAATCAGACTGCAGATGACAGGCTGAGCTGCAGAGATCAGGTCCAAAAGCAGGTAGCACCCAACGAGGCTCTGCCACCCTCCGTTCTCCAAACCAACTGCATCCCAAACCTCAGCTATGTTAACTCTGGTTCCGGTCCAGCGTTATTTCTGTAACATGTGAACTGGGATGACACGCACCCAGCCCGTTCATTTATTTGCGGAGCATGGACTGCTGACCGATAGCCAAGTGCTAATAAAAGCAGCATTCTCCCTCCTGTGCCATTCTGTGCTGCGTACTGGAGGCAGGCTGGACCTCTGGGCGCATGGCGCTCGCTGCGAGCAGCCCGCGGTCATACACCATCAGCAGCTTAAGATTTTCATTCTTAATTTTGATGGAGCTGTGTTGCCACATTATTTTCTCCCCCATCTTAGCTTTATATTTAGCTGGGGATCCTGTCCTCAGCTTGTTTTTTGAGCGAGGCAGGTAGCTAATGCTGCCTGTGCACTGTCACCCTTGTCAACATGCCGGGGTGCACGAGGCAGTCAGATGGGATGGAAGCTGGGAGGCTTCTTCCTCAGCTCGGAATGTAGAGCAGGGAGCCAAGCCGTTCCCTGCCCACTCTGGGAGCTGCGGTCCTGCTGGAAGGCTGCAATTTGATGCCTGCTGGTGCTGGGGTCACCCACGTCCTCCAGGCAGCCCGCAGCATTTGGTGTACAGTTAACGTCCCAGCAAAAATATCTGACCAGATTGGTCACGTTGGTGCTTTAAAAGCAGCCCACGGTGCAGCACCGAGGAACCATGATGACCATGGGCCAGACCCAGATTCTCCAAGGCCCGCTTACGTTTGGGGTGATTCTGAGCTCAGCGGAGTCACACTGGGCTGGCGTTGAGGCCAACAGGATCAGAACCTGGCCCACAGCACTCAGCCTCCTGCTGCACCCCGTGCTGTAACCACCCGTGCTGTTGACACGTTCCACTTGCCACTCATTTGCGGGACTAATTACACATTCACATTTGTCTGCACTTGCTCGGCTCCTAGCAACTGCAGTCACAGTCCTAATTAAAATAATAGACTAAGATTGGTAACATTACTGATTTAACAGGAAATTAGAAGAGTTACGTTCACAGAGCTTAGGTAATTGACACCAACAGCACTTTTCTTGTAATGTGCATTCTGTGATTGATTTTGTTCCCCAGTCAGACCTAAAAGCAGCTTGGGAGCACATCCCACCATCAGATTACAGCACAGAGGAATTAAATGACTATTACACCACAGCCTCTTCTTGAGCTGGCAGCTGTGGGCTCGAGCATGGCTTTGAGCTTCCAAACCAAACATTAGGCCTAAAATTATAAGCCTAATATAAAACAAAACATGTTCAGCACAACGAGTTCAGTTCCCCTTTTAAGAGCTTCCCCGCAATTCGCTCAGCTTACCATACTCCTTCCTGGGAGCGCAGCTCGTGTGGTTTTGGTTGGCTCAGATACTGACTCCATCAAAGCAGGACGTGGCCTAGAGTTACCAAAAGTTCCCCAAGGCAGACAGAAAGGCTCCGTGTGCACTGCTGGCTGCAGCAACACAACGCGTAATGCAATGTGAGCTGCTCTCGTCCTTTACAAAACATCCCCGCTGCAAGGAGATGGGGTGCTTTATCAGGTACATCCCTATGGCAGTGCAAAGGGAAAGCAGAGCACGTTTGGGTGACTGAGTACCACTGGGCTCAGCCAGTGACATTCAATGTAACGGCACATACGGTGCTGACTTATAGCTTGTATATACCAAGGCACATCACTCATATCCGTGTATCTGCAGATTGAGACACCATCTTTCAAAGTGTACACAGATGCTGTCTGCTTCTGAAGAAATGCACTGTCTGTAAATTATTGTGAAAACTGTGTATGAAACGCCAAAATTGCATCAACTGGGAAGTATATTAGTTACTTAATAGTCATACGCTCCCGTGGGCTCCTTTCTATTTGCGGACTTAGAAATGTGCTGTGGAGAACAAAGTACACGCGGTCTGAACTTGCTTATCTGATATTAATCCCAGCACAACAGGGCTATAAAATGTTTTCATGAACATATATGTCTTCTACAGAGAGCCTTGTGGAACAGCGCTGCTGAGAGTGCTGCACTGTAGGAAATACCCATCCACGGTTTATAAATCCTATCCATCTCAGCACGTCTCATGAAGCGCTCTCAGGGCCCAGGAGAGCTACCGCAAATGCTGCTTTTGCAGCTTGCATAGATAATCGTTGACAGAAGTCTTCCTTTCCTTCTGCTGCACCTGTGAGAGCTTATATCATCCCGTGTGTCTCGTCCCAGTGTCCTGTTGGCTGTGGTGTGACTGAGTCCTCCTGTCCCTGACAATCTCTGCCTGTGATCTGTCCTGCAGCAGGTGACAGTCTGGGCTCTAAGCACTCTATGCATGCACTGAAATGAATACTGGGGTTTTTGCTCCTGGGTGCTTCCGTATCCCGCAATTTGAACCTCCCTGCAGATAGCTGTGTTGAACACTCATGCTGGATGCCTGCTGATCACAGTGACAACACCAAGCTCACCTAGAAATGAATCATGTTATCATCAGGGTTGGGAAACACCTCTGAGATCACCAAGTCCAACCCCAAACCATTGACTGTACCACTGCCCATGTCCCTCAGTGCCACTTCTCCACGTTTCTTGAACACCTCCAGGGCCACTGGCTCCACCACCTCCCCGGGCAGCCTGTGGCAATGAATCAACACTCGTTCTGAGAAGAAATGTTTCCTAATATCGAACCTGAACTTCCCCTGGCACAACTTAAGGCAATCCCCTCTCATCCTGTCGCTGTTACCTGGGAGCACAGGCCGACTCCCACCTCACTACAGCCTTGCAGGGAGCAGTCGGGAGCAACGAGGCCTCCCCGGAGCCTCCCCTTGTGCAGACTGAACAATGCCGTGAGGGCCAGAGGGGCCGCGCCCCGGGTCAGGACAGGGGGAGGCCCAGCGCCAGGCACCGCAGCCCTGCCCCTGAAGAGGCCCCTCGGCGATGGCGGGGTTACGCGCACACCTGCAGAAAGCAGCAGCGTGCAGGGCGCAGCCTGGAGGTGAGAAGAACGTGAGGGCGTTCACAGCGCCGCTGACCGCCCGCCACCAGCGGGGCCGGCCACCTCAGGCCGAGGCCGCTCCCGGCCGCCATTTCGCGGCGCCTCCCGCCGGGGCCGGGCTGAGGGGGGGCGGCCCCTCCCC